>NC_142160.1:13196428-13348163 GCF_024610735.1 Ursus americanus | reverse complement strand
CCTAACCTACAGTAAAGTCCTTTCTTGCTCTGGTCTTTACTTAAAACTGGCTGTGTCCAAAATCCAAAGAGGCCAACAAGTACTGAGCTTCCTTCTTAGTGGTTGAAGGTACAAGGTGCTACAATTCAGTTTTCTATTTAAAGATGTCCCAGCATACCCCAGACAATTGGACCTCTAATAACTTTACCAATATGGCAGCCCCCTGAATCTTTTTCATTTTATCTTTCATCCTTTAGCACATAACTCTGATGAAAGCATCCACAGTGTTTGCTACTTTCTGTTCACCAGGTCAAATTAACATTATATTAGTGACATAATGGGCCAACATGTTATGTTATGCTATAAAATATCAAGATGGTCAAGGTCCATGGAGATTATTTTGTGTCAGCAATCAGGAGGGCTAATATAACCTGAGTCCAAGTCCGTAAATGTGCATCACTGTTGGTTCCACACTGTGAACACCTTGGATAACCTTTACTGACAAAATTAAAAAAAAAAAAAAAAAGCATTCCCCAAGACCAAAGGCCATATACAAAGTGGCAGAACTGTAACAAAAAAGATGCCATATATATCAGAGCAGCTATAACTGGGGCTACCTTTGTTTAAGTTTATATAGCCCACCTTTATTGCAACAATCCATCTGGTTTTTGCAAGGGTTATGCAACTGAATTGAATAGGAATATAATGGGGAGCTCTTAACATTCTGCGCTTAGACTCTGTACTATATGAACAGGGCTCATATAGAAATCTCCCCAGTGTATACTTTTAATTGGAAAAGAACTGAAGGAATGCGTACTGTATATACTTGCTGGGGGTTGCAGAAGCCACCCTCCCCTTCAAATGATGGGCTTCGGGTATGAGAACTACTGAAATATGAAAACTGGGAGAGAGATCATTGATAGTGGAAACTAACATCTCTTTTGCTCATCAAGTCTTACTTCCTTTCTGGTCAGACGAATCAAGCATTCCCCAGTTGGTCACCCATTTGTCTCACCCCTGAAAACACTGCATTCTATTAACCATCACTGCAGATCCCTGCCTATCGGGACGCTCTGCCTGACACTCCTCTTGCTGCCCATTGTAACACTTACGTCTCCCTTACATCTGCTGCTTCAATGCTGCCACTGGCATCTGTTATTCTTACTGCTCCCGCTGACACTGGGAGGATTAATTTTGCAATGGCTCCTACTATTGTTAGTCCCAGCTACAAAGGCAATCACCACTGAGGTTTCAACGATTCTGGTGCCCTTCACTAGTGCAGTCCTCATCACTTTGATAAAATGAGTACCTCCTGAGCCCTCCTTGAGAAGCTAGTCAGCAGGTAGCTTCTCTGATCTTATGTAATAAATCTATTCCAGCATGCTCACTCTCCGAGCATAGTGACCCCCTCCTCCATATGCTTCCATATCATGATTAAGCTTCAAGGAGCCACCCAACAGCATCTTGAAACCAGCTGCATGTTTTTATGCCAGGACATTTAATCCCGAGTCATGGGAGAGTGTTCCAGAATCATTGCACTGACGCTAACCAGTTTTAAATTCTGCTCCTCCACCTCTTCACCCAACCCAATACTCTGAAAATCCAATCCTGCACAGGCTCCCTTGGTTCTGCACAGTACATACTAACCATGCTGTGCAATTATTTGGGTGACTAGCTATTTCTACCACAGCAGGTATTAAACCTCCCCTCTTGGGATTTGCTGAGACTTGACCCCAGTCATTGGTCTGGAGGCAATGAGCTGGACGGTGGGGATGAGAGTGTCAAATCTTGAGAACAAACATCGCCTTGCAACACAGTCTGCCTGAGGGAAGGGCTTTGCATGGCCTCCTTGCAAGGGAGGCTCTTCTCTCTCCCCTAGCAAGGACTGTTGCTTCTGCCAGCGAGGTGGGTTCAGAGGAATACAAGGAGGGACCCAAGGTCCTCAGACACATCCTTGCCAATTTCTTTACCCTGGGGCCCTGACTTTAGCATAGGGAATTGGTGGAACCTGTGCATTCTGGTGTTCTTTGCAGCCCAGCCACCTTATTATTAAATGGAAGGCCTGATTGTTAGCACAAGCTGCCCTAAAGAGAGACAAAACTCTCTTCATATGCTGCCAAGCAAGCCTTCTGGCTTTTACAGCTTCCCTTGAGGTAACAGTTGGCTGACCTGCATCTCTTCTTCTTTTCCCTCCAAGATTCCAAGGCAGACATCCAGCCAACTCCATTATCTTTAGAACTGCCATTGCCCCATACCACTCAGGTGCTGGGCCTCTGACCAACTCAGTACTTCCCCTTTCACTTATACCTCATCCCAACCCATATACCGAGAGCCCTAGAGATTGTGACGCTATAGCGTGCAATGGATTAAGGCCACCCCACTTACCACTAGCTATGCTGTCCGTAGGTAAGACATGTCAGGAAGCCCATTGTGATGGTCTGTCTTCTCGGGCCAGTTCTGGTACCACATGTCTTAGTTTAGATTTTCCCTAAAGCAGAACTGGACACTAGGACTTGGACTTGAGTGCAGGTTATTTGTGAGGTGATTCTGGGAAACAGGAGTGGCGGAAAGTGAATCAGGGACAGAAGAGAAGCCAACCTTAAGTGTGCATTGTCAAGGTCACTCCTATCTTGACTCCTGGTACCTCCTGGAAAGCAGAATTGTCCACCTGAAGGATGGAGGGCTGGAACATTTATTCCCTGGCTTCCATCCCGCATTGGTCAAGGACTACTTCTGAAGCCATTAACTCCCCTCACTTCCAGGCTATACTTGGCAGGGTTACCCTTGAATATCAATCAAAGTAATAATCTATAGAAATAATATAACCTCATGAATTCTGAGCCCTGTGGACATGAGTCTTTTCTTTAACCCATAAGACCTTCATGAGCACAGCTTGATAGATAATGTTCGTACAGTTTTGGGTTTTCATTAAAATCGACTTGTGGCAACAGTTTTACTACCTGGATTCAGTGTAATAGACCATCTTAAAGCTCTGTTTCATTTCTTTTCATAAGATTGGGAAGCTCTAGAAAAACAGGCAGTAGAAACCTTTAAAAAATTTTAACAAGATTAAATATAGATGCCAATTTAACTAACATTTCAGTAGGTCGGTTATGCCTGAAACTCATTGTCTAAAATGTTAATTATCTTGGCACTGAACTTTAGATTTCAAAATTTCTGCACAAATTTCTGCACAAATTTCATGGTTATTAAATGCTATAGTAGAGCTCCAACATGAACACAGAATAGTCGTTATAAATGGTCCCTTCACTATCAAACACATACAAACACATATGCACACACAATTACACTTTGTAATATGTGTGGAAGAACCTGTCAGGAAATAATCATAAGAAATACTTAAGACTAAGGAGGAATATGAAAAAATATTCAGGGCAATAAGAGCAGAAGAATTTGAATAGATGCATGACCATGGAATTCTCTGGGCCAAAAACCAAAGTCACCACATGCCTGTCTCTTGGGAGATATGAAAGGCAATGAGTATCAAACGAGTCAGATCATTGAGGAAACATGAAAAAAAGTAACACTGACTAGCAGGTTTGTTGCCCTGGGTACAGAATGAGGTTCCCCTGAAAGTCATTTTATGCACCTGCCTTGTTCCCTGCTGGTTATCACTCTATCTAGCTCTTCCTCGTGGGAGAAGTTGTGGCTTTTAGGCTTTAAAGCCACATTCTTGGTTATCACTTCTGAGAGGGGTCTGCCCCATAAGTCCTATAACCCTCCTCTCAGCAAGATTCCAGGCAACTTTTTTTCAATGTGAGCATTTCAGTGGATTAATAACAAGAACACCTGAAACGCGGTTGACCTCAGGTTTGAGCACTGCACTTTCGGTTGGGAAAGGCCTGCTATTCGGTCCAGTTTAAGAGAGGGGTCCTCCTTGGAGATCCTAAGAGGCAGCAGAATGTAAAGCAAAGAGCATGGATTGAAGCCCCAGGCACATCTGGATTTGAGTCCCAGCTCACTGAACAACACTGGGGAGATTACATATGGTCTCTGAACTTCATTAACTATCAAAGAAGGAAGCTAAGAACGGCCATCTTTCAGGGCTGGGTCGTAAGTAATTTGTGCAGAGCTCTTATAGGTATTGTTCACTCAGTAAATAGCAGCATGCTATGGTTGGAAAGTGTGGGCTCTTGAGTTCTTGCCACTTACTCGCTGTGTGATCCTGGGCAAATTATTAACCTCTGTATGCCTCAGTTCCTCATATGTGACATGGGGATAATGACAATACCTTCCTCACTGGCTCGCGGTAAAGAGAAAAAGCATTACTGCTCTTAGTACGCTGACCTCTTTCGATTCCTCAAACGTACCAGGCTTATTAGTATCTCAGGAACTTTGTCCCTGCCTTTCTCCGTGCCTGTAACTACTGTGTGTGTGTGTGTGTGTGTGTGTGTGTGTGTGTGTGTGTGTGTATGTGTGTGTGTGTGTGTGTGTAAGCATTTGGAGCAGTACTTGGCACATACTGAGTGTTCCATAAAATTGAGCTACTGCAATCAATGTCACTACTATTCTTTAATCCTATAGAACTCTGAAAATCCTGAGGTGAGGCTCTTCTGGAACTAGTTCCTCCATCTTCCAGAAATCTTTAACCTCTTCCAAAGCTGGCTGAACTTCTGCTGCATACACTAGTCCATTAGGAAATACATTCCCAGGGGCGCCTGGGTGGCTCAGTCGGTTGAACAGCTGACTCTTGGGTTTGGCTCAGATCATGATCTCAGGGTCATGAGATAAGAGCCCTGAGTCAGGCTTCTCGATCCGGGAGGAGTGAGGAGAGAGGCTTCTCCCTCTCTCTCTGCCCCTCCCCCCACTCTCAAATAAATAAATAAAATCTCAGGGGGAAAAAAAGAAAAAAAGAAAGAAATACATTCCCAGGGGTCCCTGGCTGGCTCAGTCAGAAGAGCATGAGACTCTTGATCTCAGAGTCATGGGTTTGAGTCCCACACTGAGTGCAGAGCTTACCAAAAACATAAATAAACTTAAAAAGAAATACATTGATCCTCAAAAAAATAAAAACAGAATTATCATATGATCCAGTAATTCCACTACTGGGTATTTAACCAAAGAATATGAAAACACTAATTCAGAAAGATATATGCAGGCCTATGTTTACTGCAGCATTTTTTACAATAGTCAAATTATGGAAGCAGCCCACGTGTCCATGGATAGATGAATGAATAAAGATGTGATATATGTGTGTATACACACACACACACACACACACACACACACACATACACACAATGGAACAGTATTCGGCCATAATAAGGAATGAAATCTTGCCATTTGCAACAACATGGATAGATCTAGAGGGTATAATGCTACGTGAAATGAGTCAGTCAGACTAAGAGAAATACAATGATTTCATTCATATGTGGAATTTAAGAAACAAAGCAAACAGATAAAAGAGACAAACAACAAAACAGACTCTTAAATAGAGAACAACCTGATGGTTACCAGCGGGGTGGGGGAGATAAGCGATGGGGAGGAACAGCACACTTACCATGATGAGCACTGAGTAATGTACAGAACTGTTGAATCACTATGTTGTACACCTAAAACTAACACAACACTGTGTGTTAACTCTACTGGAATTTAAAAATTTTTAAAAGGAAGAAAGAAATACAACCCTCTAGGATGTGCCATTTCCCAATTCCTCTGTCGTGTACCTAGAATGCGCACAAAGAAACACCATACCCATACTCTCGTCCTGGCCATTGCTCCTACTTTGTACTCAGCTGGGGCCCAGAGGACAATGTTGGACTTGGGAGTTTGAAGAGCTAGGTGTCAGGCTCTGCTCAGTCTTTGCTTGGTGACTTTTGGATCCAACCTATAACTTTTCAGTTATCTTCCTTTCTTTGTTTTTAAGTACCAATGACCTCACTATCTATTGAGAGAATTAAATGAGATAATATAATTTGCATATATGTAATACTGGGTCACTCACCTGTTTAACGGCTCTCCTTCACCTTTAGAACAAATCTAAACTCCTTAACATGGCCTTTACCTTCAGACCTCACCCCAATACTTCCCTTCCCCTCCCCCTGTTCTATGTACATTGGCCTCTTTCTATTCATTAAACACCACGTTTACTCATAGCTCTGCAACTTTGCCCTTGGGTTTTCCCCTGCCTGTAATGCTCTTCCTCCAGCCCTTTCAAAACTATTTGGTCTGTTTGCCTGTCTCTCAAATATCCCTCTGGGAGGCTTCCCTGTCCCGGCACCACCTGCCTAGTCTGAGTGGTGCTGTCCCCCGTTGCTACCACACCCTCCTCTTTTCTTTCCCTCATGGTACTTATCATCACCTGAAATTATTTTGTTCATTTACTCACTTAACACTCTTCTCAGAGAGCAGGAGCCATGTCTATTTGGCCGACAGCCCTTTCCCCAATGTCTACAGACAGCACTTGCCTATGGGAGATGCTCCTTAGATCTTTCTCCATACGTGGACGTGCTCCACAAAGGTGTAAGGACGCAGGTGTCCTGGGGTGTATGCCGCAGTGACTGGCTAGTGCTGCGGCCACAAGAGCAGAACAGCTCTGCACATCCCGGAGGAAGAATCACTTTAGACAAAAGCAAGTGAGCAGCATGGTGTGGGGAAGTCCTTTTGTGAAGAGGAGTGCTGTGAGCCCCCAAACAAGGCAGAGAGATCCTCACAGCACCCATAAAAAGGCAACAGTCACTGAGACGGAAGCCAGACCCAGGAGAGACCACAAGAAGGATGCCAAAGAAGAAGCAAAAAGGGTATCATCGTGAACTGGATTTGGAACTAGAATGGCAAGATGCCAGGAGGGCTGCTGTGGGAATGGTCAGCCACCGCAAAACATGTATTTTAGCAATGACTTTGTTAGGGCATAGTGATAAGAGAAAGCAGACTAACTTTGAGATGCCTTCATCATTGCTTTTCAATTGTATGTCCTTACTGAAGGAGTCACTCTCATGTGAGCCTCACTCCTCACTCTTGATGTCAGTGCTACAGACTGTGGGAATGGGATCCTGCCACTGTACATGGAGCCTTAGTGAGAATGTGGCTTGGTTCCTGCAAAATTACTCTGAAAGGGGGACAAAGTAGGGAAATGTCTGGTGGCACGTAGAACCCAGTCTCCTGTGCTTACCTTCCGGGCCACTCACAGTCGGGGTTTGGCTCCTGCATTTACAGTACCCATGCCCTGAAAGCTCGATCAAAGGTCAATTCCACTTAGTGGTTTGTGGGTGCTGGTCCCTCTACCAGTTTTCCTAGCCTTGGGGCCTTTCCCATTCCTTCCTTTACCTAAAACAGACTCTTCCCAAACCTTCCCATGGCCTCTCCTGGTTATCCAGGGCCTGCTTGAATGTTATCTCCTCCCAAGAGGTTCTCCTGCTGGAAAGCAACTTCCCTGAGAGCAGGAATCTTGTCTGTCTTATTCACCTGCTATATCCTCTCACTCCTAGAACAATACCCACCCCATATTAGATGCTCAATAAATATCAGTTGGCTCACTGAATGGCATAGGAGTTCAGGCTTTTTGTTGGTCTGTTTAAATTCACAATTCTCCATTACCAAGATCTCTAATACCTATATATTTTGTCAGTGATCTGTTTAGCTTCAAGTTTAAAGCAATGACTTTGGCGTTGACCAGATCTAGATTTTAATCTTGGCTTTGACATTTCTAGCTCTATGACCATGGGCAAATTATTTAACCCCCCTAAAGCCTCCATTATTTTACAGATACCAACACTTCCCTCATAGGCTAATTTAAGAATTAAATAATATACGTAAAAGGCTCAGTATAAGGCTTAGCACATGATAAGAAATCAATATAACCCATTAATAATGCAGATTGATGTTACTGTTATTATTGGTGCTGTTTTTATCCCATATGCACTTTGCTCAAGAACAGAGTGACTTAGGGAACTTGCCAGCTGTCAGGTCCGCTGATCAAGCACACATTCTATACGCAACAGTCCGCTCCACGTGTTTATTGAACAGCCACCACGACTGAATCTGAAGGGACAGGTGGGATCTGGAGAGGCTACAGGTGGACACGGGAGGGCATTTCACACTGAAAAGGACCGCATGGGGGAACTGACAAATAGAAGTTCGAGGACCAGCAACTAGTTCTAC
Organism: Ursus americanus; assembly: GCF_024610735.1. NCBI lineage: Eukaryota > Metazoa > Chordata > Mammalia > Carnivora > Ursidae > Ursus > Ursus americanus. The sequence continues at coordinate 13,340,063 of NC_142160.1, read as the reverse complement.
CAACTAGACTCTGAATTACACTCATCCGTTTACTCCTCTGGAAACCACTGTCCAACCACCTGTTGATAACCAGGCGCTGTGCTAAATGCTGGGGATAAAAAGGATTCGAACGCCTTCCCTGCCCTCAAGGAGCTCAGTCTAGAGAGGGGGACTCGGTTACAAACTGACGCCTAGCGAGGGGCTGCTGTAGAAAGAGCTACCTGAGCGCAGAAGAAAGGAAACAAGACCTTTCCGGGTGGGGAAAAAGAGGGGGAAAAGCCGAGAGTGGAATGGGACCCGTTGCAGAGGCATGGCAGACCAGGCCAGGAGGGCTGTTTGAGGAGAAGCACTGAAGCTTTTTCTTAAGAGAGTGATATGAACACCAGAACTGGAAAAAGGAACTAGAACAGTAAATACTCTTTAAAATTCACCCATATTCACCCATCTTGAGAGCCTGGACTATTATGAAGAGAACAGTAATATCCCTTAATTAAATCAATCCAAAGCCTCCCAGACTGACCGTGCTAGAAGTCTCTTTGTGTGGGAAGAGACAGATGGGCTTGGAAACCCTGACTTTCTCCTCCTTCCCCCTGTGAATAGGGAAAGGATGGGAGTTTTGGTAGGGAAAGCATAGGGGCCCCAACTAGGCCCTGAGGGTGTCTGAGGTATGCAGATGCTGAGATAGAATGAAGACAGAGATCAGGAAAACTTAGGCCACCCTATCTCAATTACTAGGTTTAAAATGTTTTTCTAGTAATTACCTTGTAACCACAGAAAATAAACATAACCACAAAAAGGAATCAGGCCCCAAAGGCAAAGTTCACTATAAAGATTAACCAGGCCCAGCAATACATATCTATAGATCACAGATGTCACAGTAACAAAAACTCACACAATGTATGTCATGTCTAGTTCTAGGCCACTGACCTGACTACTGGCAAGTTTTCTGGTAAAGTCCTAATGAAAGGCCAGAGATGAAGAGCCCACACTGGCAACCCAGTTGGGACCCCTCTCACTCCTGAGAGCTTTTTCTGTATCCTTGCTTAATAACACTCTATCGCTTTGCTCACTCTCCTTTGCAAGATTTATTCTTCCACTTGGTGAGACAAGAACATCGCTCTCCTGCTTCACCTGGGTAGAGCTCCTTCTTCATGGCTGCTGTGACCACAGGGCCTCCAGAGGGCACTGTTCTCCTTCAGTTCTCAAGCAGAGCAGTGGTGCTCAACAGAGAGCCAGCCTTAGAAGGGCCTGGAAGGCTAGACACATCACTGGGCCCCACCCCAACTTCCAGATCCAGTATGTCTGGGTGGGATCTAAGAATGTGCATTACTAATGAGTTCCCAGGTAGAGGCTAATGCTGCTGGTCCAGAAACCAACTTTGAGAACCACTGCTTACAAGCTTCTAAGACCCTCCTTTCTATCTTCAGAAGTAGGTAAAACGAGGCCAGAACATTACAAGGAGACTTTACTTAAGGCTCAGGAGGAAAACCAACAGTTAAACAACAACCCTCCCCCCAAAAAAAACCCAAAAAAACAGAGCAAGACACGACCATATAATATGGCTTATACTGTGTGGATCTGAGTTTTGAGAGCCTTCTATGTCCTGGTTTTCTGATTGAGAGCTGGCCTCTCTCCCCCAGCTTTCTTGAGGCAGATGAATATCCCCTATAAAGAGAGTAAGACATTTTACCCCAAGGCTTTAGCAGGAATAAGACCAATGAGAACATAGGGGGTGCCTGGTGGCGCAGTCGTTAAGCGTCTGCCTTCCGCTCAGGGCGTGATCCCAGCTAGGAGCCTGCTTCTTCCTCTCCCACCCCCCCTGCTTGTGTTCCCTCTCTCGCTAGCTGTCTCTGTCAAATAAATGAAAATAAAATCTTTAAAAAAAAAAAAAAAAGACCAATGAGAACATAACACAGAGCACAACACAAGAACCATATAATCTGAACAAGTGAAATACATATAAAACAGGAAATCTTTTATTTCCTTAACAGTGTCTTATTTATTTTATAGTCCCTTCCACTTTCTAGAACAAAGCTTTGTCCCTGGTGTGTGCCTAACACATGGCTGAAGTGAATGGAATTACGGCTTACAACGTCTCTTCATGCACAGAAACACAATCTACTTTGCCGATGTTACTCATTTGTTCTTACCCGGCTATATTTACCCAAAGAACTTTGAATCATGTATTATTTTTATCATTTATTGCCACAGCTTTCCACACAGCACACAGGCTCAATAAATGCAGGTCTATTCTTCTTTATCTCTGCACTATGTCTTCCCTGGATCATTATCTTAGAAACCCGTACTCATCTCATATCTATTTGTGTCATGGCTTGTTGTGACTTTGGGTTGTTTTTGAAGAAAAATATGCATAACTTTTTTTTCTTACAGCTAATCAATCACTAGCTACTCTTTGATGTCCTCTATGATCCTCTTGGGAACTAAAATTAAACTTCCCCACTTATGTTTCCCTTCTTGACAGAAAGAACAAAAGGGAGTTATAAAGAGCGTGAGAGCCAGAGCAAATGAGTGAGAGGAAGATGGAGAGACCAGGAGGGAGAGACACAGAGAGACAGAGACAGGCAAAGCGACTCTTCCGGAAGGATGAATCGCTCCTCCCACCAAGCTACGCACACACTGCCCACAACACCTCACAAGTCCTCACCCTGGAAGTACAAACCTCACCGGGCTGAGTCGCCACCCGAACCCTAAATAAACTGCTTGACCTGCTTCTGAAGGGGGTTACTGTCTGCCTTAGTCACTTACGGATTATTCCCTTGTGCTTGCAGTGGTGACCTGTCTTATCTACCCAAGGTGGTTAATGGACTAAAGTCACTTTTCTGACACCAACTTCACGCAACTACGTTTGTTTTGAAAAGACCAATCGGAGGCTGAATAAAGTAGAATATGGCCTCAGGATTCTCATCCAGATTCCAACAAATGGAAACTAGACCAGGCTAGGAAACAAAAACAAACAAAAAAACCTTAATAAATTAAAATGTGGCAGCTGTTGGCCAACCTCAGCCAAAAATAACCGTTTCTGAAAGAATAACATCTTGGGGAATAAGTGTCATGCTTGCAGGTCTTATTGGGATGGAGGGATGGAAGAACACTTAGACTGATGACTCATGACTGAAGACAATCGGTTTATCACATTTGATCCCCATTAATGGTGCAGTGAGGAAAATGGATTTCACTTTACACACAGGGAAACTGAGGTTCAGATTCACCGATGATCTCACGATAAGAACCAGGAAGTAGAACCCAGTCCTCCTAACTTATAGTCTTGTGCTCTAATAAGTATGTATGGGCAGAGTGTCGGCCCTCAAAACTTAAGACAAAGAAATATCTGTTCCTAGTCAATACTATTAAAAACCTCCCACAAGGAGGGTGCCTCGCTGGCTCAGTCGATAGAGCACGCGACTCTTGATATCAGGGTTGTGAGTTCAAGCCCCATGCTGGGTGTAGAGATGACTTAAGAAATAAAATCTTTTGGGGCACCTGGGTGGCACAGCAGTTTAAGCGTCTGCCTTCGGCTCAGGGCATGATCCCAGAGTTATGGGATCGAGCCCCGCATCAGGCTCCTCCGCTATGAGCCTGCTTCTTCCTCTCCCACTCCCCCTGCTTGTGGTTCCCTCTCTCGCTGGCTGTCTCTATCTCTGTCGAATAAATAAATAAAATCTTAAAAAAAAAGAAAAAAAGAAATAAAATCTTTGGAGCACCTGGGTGGCACAGCGGTTAAGCGTCTGCCTTTGGCTCAGGGCGTGATCCCAGTGTTATGGGATCGAGCCCCACATCAGGCTCCTCCACTATGAGCCTGCTTCTTCCTCTCCCACTCCCCCTGCTTGTGTTCCCTCTCTCGCTGGCTGTCTCTATCTCTGTCAAATAAATAAATAAAATCTTTTTTAAAAAAATCTCCCACAAGGTTATGCCTAAATTTACATTCACCCACAGAAAACATAGTCATATTACAAAAAAGTCAAGGTTGGTTGAAAGATAATAATATGTGAAGTTAAAAGAAGGACAATCAAGAATTAGGTGCTTAGTTCAAAATACCAAAGAAAATCTTTTTTATCCTTTAATTTCCTCTCAAACTCCCTTCACAGAATGTGCTATTTGTTATGAATCAAGGGTAGACAGACATTTGTTGAAAGCTTCAAGCAGGAAAAATAGAAGCCCAAAACAAAGATACAGAAAAGGAATCCACAGAAAACAGGTATAATGTACAAAGCAGAATAATATACTTTTTAGATATTATCATTATTTTCAGCAAGACAAGAGAATATATTTCATCCATAAAAACTAAACAGGGTGCTATGAAAAAGGAATCAAAAAATTTTAAAGTTCTTGAAAAATCAGAGTTCTTAAAAATTCAATAGAAGGGCTGGACTCAAAATTAAGTAAATCTCCCGGAGTGTAGAACTATAAAAGATAAAGAGACAGAATAAGGGAGAAAAGACAAAAGACCAAGAGAAAAAAATCAAAAATACCTATCAAGTAACTCACAGCAGTCACAGAAAAAGTGAACAGATAAAACAAAAGGAATAAAATAATCAAAAAACTGATATCCAAAAAAAAAAAAAAATACAGAACATAGTTTTCAGGTTGAAAGGGCTCACCTGATTTAAATAAATGAAAAGACCTCCAGCATATCGTAGTAAAATTTTGGAGGAACAACGTTAATTAAGGATTCTAACCATATTCAGAGAGGAAAAACAAAGGACGGGGAATCAAAAGGACACTGATTTCTCAACAGCTATAGTGAAAGGTATTAGGACAATTACTTAAAATGTTCAAGGAACTATGACTGCCAAATTTTATATCAAGTTACCAATCACGTGAGAGGGTAAAATAAAGGCACTTATAGACATGCAAGGGCTCCAAAACTTTACCTCACATGCCCCTCATTTAAGATGCCACTGTGGAGTGCACTTCACGAAGCAGAGGAGTTATAACAAAAATAATCACAACAGAGAAAGCAGCATGGGACACACAAAAGAGGGACCCTACCGAAGGAAGTCGCACAATGAGTGTCAGGCTGGATACCATCACTCTGGAATGCAATACTCAACCACAACCATATACTCCGTAAAACTCTTCCTCCTTAGAGAAATGAAGACTAAGATTGCTTACCACGAGGGGCGCCTGGGTGGCTTAGTCGTTAAGCATCTGCCTTCGGCTCAGGGCATGATCCGGGCATTCTGGGATCAAGCCCCACATCAGGCTCCTCCGCTGGGAGCCTGCTTCTTCCTCTCCCACTCCCCCTGCTTGTGTGCCTTCTCTCGCTGGCTGTCTCTCTCTCTCTGTCAAATAAATAAATAAAATCTTTAAAAAAAAAAAAAAAGATTGCTTACCATCAGAAGACTCCCTCACTAGGGAAATGTTAAAAGACATAAAAGACATTCTTAAAGATGGAAGATAATCACAAGAGACAGAAGTTAATAGGGGGAGGGATAAAGAAATTGGCTAACATGCTGGGGGGGGCATGCAACTCAGTTGGGGGGGCATGCAACTCTTGATCTAGGCATCCTGAGTTCAAGCCCCACAATGGGTCTAGGGATTACTTAAAAATATATTCTATCTCTCTCTCTCTATAAACACACACACACACACACACACACAAACATATATAATATACATATAAACATATAGAGACTGACTATATAAATCAGTAATAATGAAGTCTAATTTGAAGGCAAAACAAAAAAAGATAGAATTAAAACCCTGATAAAAATAGTATGTCAGGCAAAGTCCAAGGTCTTTGAATTTGGGAGAAAAGAGTAGAGATTTTTTTTTTTTAAGATTTTATTTATTTACTTGTCAGAGAGAGACAGAGAGCACAAGCAGGGGGAGCAGCAGGCAGAGGGAGAAGCAGGCTCCCTGCTGAGCAGGGAGCCCGATATGGGACTTGATTCCAGGACCCTGGGATCATGACCTGAGCCGAAGGCAGACACTTCACTGACTCTACCCAAGAGCAGAGATACTAACTTAGATTTTGTTAAGTATGAATATTAAGATTTTAAGGGTTAAAAGGAAATAATTAAACCTTCATACTATCTCGAAGAAAGAACTGCAATTAAGAGTAACCAAACAGCCCTAACCAGAAAGAATATTAACTGGGTACTAAGTGATATTAGCAAATAACAGTTAATGTTCTTAAGTATGATAATGGTTTGGGGCGCCGGAGTGGCTCAGTCAGTTAAGCGTCCAACTCTTGATTTTGGCTCAGGTCATGATCTCAGGGTCCTAAGACGGAGCCCCACACCAGACTCCACGCTCAACACAGAATCTGCTTGTCCCTCTCTCTTTGCTCCTCCCTGTGCTCACACGTGCACTCTATCTCATTCTCTAAAATAAATAAATAAATTTTTAAAAATCTTTAAAAAAGAAGTATGATGATGGTTTTATGAATATGTAGAAATGTCCTTATTTTAAGAGCTCTCTATTAAATTAATCAAAGTATAAATGTCATACTTTCTGCAATTTACTTTAAAATACATAAGAAAATATAAATATATGAAGCAATTATGGCAAAATATTAATATATGTTAAATATAGGAGATAGGTATTCATTAAACCAGTGCTTCTCACACTTAATATACAAATGAATCAACCAGAGATCTTGTTCAAATGCAGATTCTGATTCAGTAGGTCAGGGGTAGGGCCCTGCATTTCTAACAAGCTCTCAAGGGATGCCTGATGCTACTGGCTCATGAACCATATTTTGAGTAGTAAGATATTACAAAATTTTCTCTGCATATCTGACTGTTTGAAAAAATAATTAAGTCTACTCATTAAAGAAAAAGAAATGAGGGGTGCCTGGCTAGCTCAGTTGGTAGAGCATGCAATTCTTGATCTGGGGGTTGTGAGTTCAAGCCCCCACATTGAATGTGGAGATTACTTAAGAATAAAGTATTTTTTAAAAAAAGAAAAGAAACGAAAAAGAAATGAGTATGTAAATTGCAAAACAAAAGAAAGTAAGTTTTATTAAAAATTGTTTTAAACTATTTTTTTAAAAAGTAAAGTTATTTATTAAAAATAAATTCAGAAATGGGACACTGGGTGGCTCAGTTGGTTAAGCATCTAACTCTTGATTTTGGCTCAGGTCATGATCTCAGGGTCATGAGATCAAGCTCCGCATTGGGCTCCTTGCTGGGTGTGGAGCCTCCTTAAGATTCTCTCTCTTCTTCTTCCTCTGCCACCCCCCCCCCCCCCGCCCCGTGCACGTTCTCTCTTGCTCTCACTCTCTCAAAAAAAAAGTTCAAAAAATAAAATAAGTAAATTTGGAAGAAAGCAATAACGGAAAAAAGAGGGAATATAGAAAAATCAGGATGAGAAAGCAAAGGAAAAGGTAGAAATAAATCGAATATATCAGAAGTCACAAAAAGATATAAATGAATCCAATTTACCAGTTAAAAAACTGAGATTGGGGTGCCTGTGTGACTCAGTCAGTTAAGTATCCGATCTTGATCTCAGCTCAGGTCTTGATCTCAGGGTCATGAGTTCAAGCCCTGCACTGGGCGCCATGCTGGGTGTGGAGCCTACCAAATAAATAAATAAATAAATAAATAAATAAATAAATAAAACAAAACGAAAAACTGAGATTGTCAGACTGAAAAATTCAAAAATCCAATCCTATCCTTTACAGAAGAGAAAAACCTAAGACATAAGAACATAGAAAACTGATAGCAATAAAATTGAAAACTAGATATATGGATATATGGGCAAACACAAACAAAAATAAAACCTGTTGTAGCTACAGTAATATCCAAAAAATAGAATTTAAGGCAAAAAAAGTTATTAGGTTACAGAAGTTACTAGGTTGATAAAATTTTGAAGCATTGAATTGTGGTATTCTCATAAAATGGAATACCCTGAAAGCAGTGAAAAGGAATGAAACCAGGAAAAACACTAAGTTACGTAAAGACGTGTACAATATTATACCATTTTTATATAGTATAAAACCAGGCAAAATGATAATATATATGTTATTCATAATATAATAATGTAATATATAATATAATATATTTATACTTATGTATTATATTATACACACGCATGCATACTCTATATGCACACGTGTGTGTGTGTGCATGTGTGTATAATTTAAGGATGTGTCGACATAGGAAACAATTATAAAGAAGCATGAGGATGACAGAACATGAATTCAGAAAGTGGCTCCTTCTGGGTTGGGGTGTACCCAGCAACATCAACGGTACTAGAAGCATTTCATGTGTTAAACCACTTTGTGTATATTGCTGTTCATTATATTTTTAACATTTCATAATATTTTTTTCCAAAGATGACATCCTGTCTGAAATCCCGTTATAACTGTAGAAAGGAATATTTTTAAAAGAACCAATTTCTAACAGCTCCCAAGATAAAAGAAAAGGGGATACAGATAGTCAGACTAAAAACACTGGGGGGACCCAGAGTAATGAGAGGAGAGAAACCACAGCCCAAAACACAGCAGGCCAAGAAAAGAGCAGTCCTCTCTAAAGAAACTCGAAACTCACAATCATGACTTAAAGTACAGCGCAGTTACTAACACCCAGAAAATTCTCCTAAGGCAACTGTTGACCGGCTGATTTAATCAGTCAATTATGGGATCCAGTTGCTGTGATCATCACAGAATAACTGGACCAAACTGACCCTTCTCCCTTCCTCCCCCATTCCCTGAGCCCCTCCTCCCCACACTAAGCAGTGGCCAGCAATGGTTTTTAAGCCCAGCAGAAAAACCCACTGCTTTCTAACCCAAAGATATGCAAAATACTGGCTAAATCAAGCTTAGAGACATATTTTGTTTTTCGGGGTTTTGTTTTTTGTTCTGTTTAAGATTTCATTTCTTTATTTGAGAGAGTGTGTGTGAGAGAGAGAGCACAAGCAGGGGGAGCTGCAGAGGGAGAGGGAGAGGCAGACCCCCGCTGAGCAGGGAGCAAGGTGGGCTTGATTCCAGGACCCTAGGAACATGACCTGAGCCGAAGGTAGAGGCTTAACTGACTGAGCCACCCACGTGCCCCTAGAGACACATTTTGTTTGAACTCCAGAGCACTGAACTTACAGAAAACTTCTAAATAAAAATCAAGGTTTTCAGCTTTTTGTAAAAAACAAAGAACATTAAGGACCAGGCATGCTGCACTCCTCAGTCCTGTGACATCTGCTGGGCCTGAGTTTATGCTCTTCAGGGTCTGAGTTTCGAATAGTTTTGGTTCTTAGCCCACCTGGCTCCTGCTAGCATTTTCAGTGTTTTCTTTTGTCCTACGCCCACATTTCCCAGATTTTCCTGACTGCCGAACAGGTTTCCCAGGCCTTCCCTTGGAGATTTTGATTTGATGGGTGTTATGGGTTGAACTGTGTTCCCCAACACCTCCACAAATTCCTATGTTGGAGTCCTAACCCCTAGTCCCCCAGGATGTGACTTTATTTGGAGATAGGGTCCCTATAGAGGTAACCAAGTTAAAATGAAGTGATTAGGGTGGGCCCTAACCCAATAACTAGTATCCTTATGCAAAGGGAAATTTGGATACAGACACATGCATGGAGGGGAGATGATGTGAAGACTCAGAACACAATCATCTACAAGCAAAGGAGAAAGGCCTGGAACACATCCTCCCCCTACAGCTCTCGGAAGGAACCAATCCTGCCAACACCTTGACTTTGGACTTCTAGATGCCAGAACTATGAGACAATGCATTTCTGTTTAAGCCACCCAATCGTGGTACTTGTCCCGAGAGCCCTACAAATTAATATATTCAGCGGGTTTGGTACTGAGTCTGGAAATTCATATATTAAATGAATACAACAAACACAGCCACACATTGCAATTACGGGTGAAGCTTAAAAAGAACACTGATTCCTGGATCCCAACTCCAGAGATTCTGACCTAATTACTCTGCATTGGGGCATCAGCATCAGGGTTTGCTAAGTTTCCCTAGGTGCCGCAGTTGAGAACCATTAGTTAGGGAACACTGCTCTGTGATACCTGACTTAATATGAATATACCAGTCACATTCTATTTAACTTTTGTTTTTCATTTCTTAGTTTTCTCATCTGTAAATAATGTTGATTAGCTGCCATTTACTGTGGCCCTCTGATGTGCTAAACACTTTATCATTTACCTCATTTAACCAATAAACAGTCTATAAATTTGATCCCTGTTTACAGTTGAGCTAAATGATCCTAAGATTAAATGATCTAAAGTGGGGGCGCCTGGATAGCTCAGTCGGTTAAGTGTCCAACTCTTGATTTCAGCTCAGGTCATGATCTCAGGGTCGTGAGATTGAGCTCATGTTGGGCTCACGCTCAGTGGAGAGTCTGCTTGAGATTCTCTCTCTCCCCCTTCCTCTATTCCTCCCCACCCCACTCTGTTTCTAAAACAAATAAATAAATCTTTAAAAAGAATGATCTAAAGTGAACCCTTGGGGCACCTGGCTGGCTCAGTTAGGACAGCATGTGACTCTCAATCTTGAGGTCAAGAGTTTAAGTCCCATATTGGGTGTAGAAAGAAGAAGAAGAAAGGAAGGAAAGAAGGAAGGAAGGAAGGAAGGAAGGAAGGAAGGAAGGAAGGAAGGAAGGAAGGAAGGAAGGAAAAAGTAAAAACACAACTTGAAAAAAATTTAAAAATAAACCGATCCATTAGATTAAATTATCTGCTGATGGTCACACGGGCTCCTGAGGGGCAGTCTATGACCCAGTGTCTCTTTCCACTCTACTATTTAGCCTCCCAATAAAAGAGTTAAACGAAATGATCTCTAAGAATGCATCCAGTTCAAAAACTCTTTAATTTTAAGATTCTCGAAATTGTTTTACTAATACCTTTGTCGAAAGTGCCTGCAAGCCCCAGAACCTTCTAACTATAAATTAGTGAATAAGTTGGATTCTCTCTTTTTTAATTTTAATTTAAAAAAAATTTTTTTTAGGATTTTATTTTTTAAGTTATCCCTACACTCAATGTGGAGCTCAAACTCAGAATTCCCAGATCAAGAGTCACATGTTCTACTGATTAACCCAGCCAGACACCCCTCACTTTTTTCTTTTTAAGGCAGGAAATCATTACCAATTCACTTAAATCTATTTCAAAGATCATGAAAGGTGGGGTGCCAGAGTGGTTCGTTCAGTTAAGCATCTGACTCTTGATTTCAGCTCAGGTCATGGTCTCAGGGTTGTTAGATCAAGCCCCGTGTTGGGCTCCAGGTTGCCTGTGGAGCCTGTTTAGGATTCTCTCTCTCCCTCTGCTCCTCCCCTCATACTCGCTCTCACCTGCTCATGCTCTCTCTCTCTTAAAAAAACAAAAATCATGAAAAGTAAAACAATATTATAATATATAAAAGAGAGCCCTGGTCAGGTGAGATGACTAAGTGGAATCTCACGATGAGTTCCTCTTTTCCACATGTTTCATGAGACTCCATTTCCCCCACTGGCCTGAGATAAATTGCTTCCTGCCTCGTACACTGGTATTACCAAACTAATCTGCTTAAAGATGTTTTAAATTAAAACACGAATCATATGCCCTATCTTCCTCATAATTGCTACCATTCAGTTTCCAAAAGGATCATAGTACGTCTTTGCTGGTGAGTTCATCCATTCACTTTATTTCTCATTTATTGAGGGCCCACCACACGCCAGACACCATGCCAGGGACCTGCGGTACCATGGGGAACTGGACTCCTGCCCTCATGGAGCCTACAGTAAGTGGGAGACTATGGTCAACGATTAAGTCAGTAAATGAGTGAATTACAGATTTTGAAGAATGCTAGAAAAAGAAAGAAAACAGGATGATGAATGTAGGGTTTGTGGGGAAGGACATTTGATAAGGCGGTCAGGGAAGACCTCTCTGAGGAAGGGATATTTAAGCCGAAACCTGAAGATGAAGAGGGGGCTGGGTAGGCAAAGAGCTAGAGCACCGCGTCCTGTGCTGTCCCACGGCACGAGAGTCGTTAATACAAAGTTCCTAAAGTGGGGATGAGTTTAATGTGTTTGAGGGACAGCAAAGGCTGGTGTGGCTGAAACACCAGGAGTAAAGAGAGGGACCCTATCAGATGAGGTTGGGTTAACAACAGTAAGTAGGTTAAGTAGACAAGTCTTTCTTTGTCCCTTGTCAGACATCTACCCCATTTTCTCAAGTAGCCATCTGCCAGGAGGGCCAGACTGGGAGCTGTAAGATCGAGGCATCTGGGCCTTTGAGCTACCGGTGATCCTGACCCCCCCCCAGTTACAACGCATGGCTCTAGGAGACCACAAGCTCACAGAGACAACACTTTCCAGTATTTGGTTCTCCTATGGCCACTGTTTCTGAGCTCAAAAATATAATAATCTAATAAATCATTATACTATTTATAATGGGGATAAGCAATGAATGTTATTAGCACACCAACTTCTAGAGAAGATGAACCAAAAAATGGATACAACTACCAGGGGTTGGTTGTAAAACCTGCTTCTAAATTCCTTCTGGTTAAGTAGGCAGCTAGAAAACACTTGGCTGAATCATCCCTCTGGCTCACCTTTAAAATGCCCATGAAGACACAATTACAAAAAGACAGAAAGTCCCGACAGGACCTCAAAATAAAAACATCCATCATCAGGTAGGGCAGATCCCAATTTTCAGTAAATATCATGTGATTGAGAAACCATCCCTGGCTGGTTCAAGTTATGACCTCTGAAACTAAACTCCAGAGCCAAGAGAAGTAGAACAAAGACTCTACTGGAGATGGAGGGGTTGGCGGATATTAAAAATATTTAACAACCGGTAGCAAATGGTCACAGATCAATCAGCACAGGGGCCAGTGGCAAACCCCTGCTTTGTGTACAGGGGTATGAGCAGGAAGGAGGTAAATGTCAGACCAGCTTCCTCTATTCACACTTTCCCATCCACCATGGAGAGTCAGAGACCAACCAAGAGGTCACCCAAAACTATGGAACCTCTTCTGAGGCAGTTAGGGCCACTGCCACACCCCTAAACCCAACTATGACTCTCTCAATCTACATTCTCAATCTACAAATCCTAGAAATGCTACTTGGCCAGTGATGATATCTGATGCTGCTTGCAAGCTCAAGAGAGCTCAGGAAGCAAGTGTTGCTCCCTAGGCATTGTAATTTTTCAGGTTCTGGTCAAAACAAAATAAAACAAACAAACAACAAAAAAAAAAATCACAAGCTGATTCAGATTATCCGGGAAAAAAATTCTCCGTAAGTTAAGGGATGAGGTATTGGGTCCAAAAGAAGAGCCAGCCAGGGCGCCTGCCTGGCTCAGTTGGTAGATCCTGAGACTCTTGATCTGGGGATTGTAAATTTGAGCCTGGCATTGGGCGTAGAGATTTCTTTTTTTTTTTTTTAAAGATTTTATTTATTTATTTGACAGAGAGACAGCAAGAGAGGGAACACAAGCAGGGGGAGTGGGAGAGGGAGCCTGATGAGGGGCTTGATCCCAGGAACCTGGGATCATGACCTGAGCCGAAGGCAGACCCTTAACGGCTGAGCCACCCAGGCACCCCTGGAGGTAGAGATTTCTTAAAAATAAAATCTTTCGGGGGCGCCTGGGTGGCACAGCGGTTAAGCGTCTGCCTTCGGCTCAGGGCGTGATCCCGGCGTTACGGGATCGAGCCCCACATCAGGCTCCTCCGCTATGAGCCTGCTTCTTCCTCTCCCACTCCCCCTGCTTGTGTTCCCTCTCTCGCTGGCTATCTCTATCCTGTCGAATAAATAAATAAAATCTTTAAAAAAATAAAATAAAATAAAATAAAATCTTTCGAGGCACCTGGGTGGCTCAGTCACTAAGCGTCTGCCTTTGGCTCGGGTCATGATCCCACGGTCCTGGGATCAAGCCCTGCATCACGGTCCCCACTCAGCAGGGAGTCTGCTTCTCCCTCTGCCTGCTGCTCCCTCTGCCTGGTGCTCCCCCTACTTGAGTTCTCTCTCTGTCAAGTAAATAAATAAAATCTTCAAAAATAAAATAAAATAAAATCTTTCTTAAAAATAAGATCTTTTATTATAAAACAAGAACAAAAAATAAAAAAGAGCCAACCTTAATCTAAGAGGACTGAACTTGACCACCTGAGAAATACGTCTGGCTAAAGCTGAAACCAGACCCTGATGATGATCAGAGAGAAGTTCAAAGGCCCCCAAGTGTGGAGGAAAGATTGGAATCTGGAAATTAAGTTGGAACCATATCTTACACCTTACTCTAAGAAAATTTCAAGCGGATCAAAGATTTAAATGTAAAATAAGTTCTAAAAAGAAAACACATGGGAACTTTTTTATACCTTTGAAGCGAAGAAAACCTTACTAGCTATGTTTAGTAATCATTAAAAAAAATTGGCTAATTGGTAAACTTCACTACATTAAAAAAGCAAAGAAAAGCTTCTGCATGTGTGTGTGGTGGGTGGGGAGAGATTATAAGTAAAGTCAAAAAAACAAATGACACCGTCAACCATATTAGAAATAGATAAATGATAAATTACATCCTGAAAAAATCTTTACAATTAATATCACAGAAACAGAGCTAATCTCCCTAATATTTACAGAGCTCCTAGAAATTAAAAAAAAAAAAAAGCCCACTAACACACAGGTTTAAAAAAAAAAGGCAAAGAATACAAACAAACTATTCATAGAAAAGGAAGTACAAAAGACTGTAAATTAATGAAGAGTTGTGTAACCTCACTCATACTGAAAGAATTGCAAATTAAAACTATCCTGAGATACTATTTTTTTCCTCTATTAGGTTGGCAAAAATGCAAAAAAGTAACAGTAAGGCTATAGGAAGATGAACACTTAGATTGCTGGTAAGAGTTTAAATGGACACAACCCCAGGGGAGAGCTGCTTGTCACTATCAAGATTACTAATGCCAATTCCTTTCATCTAGCAATTCCATTTCTGGGCATTTATCCTGCACCTACAAGTACATACCTTTAAAATGACGTATGTATACAGAGCTATTCATTGTATTATTGTGACAGCAAAAGACTGGACCCAAACATCAATCACAGGAGACTATTATGATACATACAACTGCATATAATAGAATACTATGCAATTGCAAAGATCAATGGGGAATTATTCTTGAAGCCATTTGAAAATATCTCTAAGATAAACTGAGTGGGGGAGAAAGCATGATGCAGAACAATGTGTATTATATAATAATATATGATTACATATATGTTATGTATAATAATAATACAGTATCTCTTGTATATAAAAGGGAAAAGAACAAGAATCTACTACCTTTGTGGGCAAATAAAAAAGTTCTAGAAGAATGCCATGCTGGATATTCTTGATTTTGTTCCCCCACCTCTAATCTTCAACCTTCCCCCCAACTCTTGCCCAGCAGGCTGAATGTTACGCTTTAGGGATGCCCTGGGCTGGATTTGGCAAAAGGGAGGTGAAGCAGGAGAACGGAGGGCAGAAGAGTATGATGGATGCTATCTATTTTCCAGCCAAAGATACTGGTGGGCAGCACTTTGCTAAAATCCTTTCTAGTTCCAGTAACTGTTCCCTACTTTTGCACCTTGAGCCCTAGCAATCACATGTTTCCCCCACAATCTGCTTCTGCTAGTCCTGGCATGCCTGATCATTACTGGTTGGTCTTCCTTAACCATGCACAAAACTCTATACATAGTCCCTCCATCAGAACTTTCTCGGCTATCCCACTTGAGCTTGCCATCTATTTCGTGATGGATCCAAGACTGACACACATAATAAGCTGATGGATTTTAGAGATAAAATGGAGATTTTTTTTTCATTGTACATTGCTTTATACTTTTTGGTTTCTGAAACATACGAATCAATTGCATATTTAAAATTTTTAACATATGCCGTTTTAAACTTTTATTTTCAAATAATTATAGATTCACAGCAACTTGCAAAAATAGTAGAAACAACGGAGTCAAGGTCTCCTGTAGCCTTCATCCAGTCTTCCCTAGTAATTACATCTTATGTAACTATAGTATAATATAAGCAATAACAAAGTCAGGAAACGGACATTGGTACTATATAATGGCATAGTTCTTTTTTAAAAAAAGATTTATTTATCTGAGAGAGAGAGAGAACGCATGCGAGTGGGAGGGCAGAGGGACAGAGGGAGAAAATCTTTCAAGTACACTCCACACTGAGCGCAGAGCCCAAAGCAGGGCTCAGTCCCACGCCCCTGAGATCCATGACCTAAGCCAAAATCAAGTCGGCCACTCAACTGACTGAGCAACCCAGGTACCCCTACACTATACAATGGCACAGTTTTATGCCATTTTATCACGTGTGGATTCATGTAACCCTACTGTAATCAGGATACAAAGAGCGGAAACAGAGCAAGGGCAAAGAGATCAGCATAGACAGAACAGAAAGAATGAAGAAGGGGGAGAAGCAAGAGGATACTGAAATCAGGATACGAAGCTCTCCCTTATGCTACTCCTTCACCATCTCACCCACCATCTCCCCCCACAACATCCCTAACCCCTGATAGTCACTACTCTGTTTTCCATCTCTATAATTTTGTCATTTTAAGAATGTCATATCAATGGAATTGTATAACATGTGGCCTTTTAAGATTCACTTTTTTTCATTTAGCACAATGCCCCTGAGATCCATTAAGTTGTTGTACAAACAGTATGTTCCTTTTTTACTGTGGAGTAGTGTTTCATGGTATCAATGTACCACATGTTTATTTAATCATTCCCTTATCAAGGGACGTTTTGATTGTTTGCAGTTTGAGGCTATGACAAATAAAACTTCTAGGGATGTTTGTGTACAGAGTTTTGTGTGGACATGAATTTTCATTTCTCTGGGATAAATGCCCAGGTATATGATTATAACTCATACACTAAGTGAGTGTTTAGTACTTTAAGAAACTATTTTCCAGAGTGGGTATCATTTACCTTCCCACCAGCAATGTGTGAAAGATCCAGTTTCTCCTAAGCATTGCCAGCATTTAGTATTGTCACTACGTTCTATTTTAGCTGTTATAACAGATGCATGGTGGTATCCTACTGGGGTTTTCATTTGCATTTCCCTAATGGCTAATGATGTTGAACGTCCTTTCCTGTGCTTATTTGCCATCCAAATATCCTCTTCAGTGAAATGTCTCTCCATGTCCTTTGCCCATTTTTTAAAAGATTTTATTTTTAAGTAATCTCTCCACCCAATGTGGGGCTTGAACTAACAACCCAGAGATCAAGAGTCACAGGCTCTACCAACTGAGCCAGCCAGGCATCCCCCCCTTTGCCCATTTTCTAACTAGATTGTTTGAACATATACTTGTAAAAAGTTTATGGATTTACACTGGACATGCAAGTTTATTTTGTAAGCATGAAAGAAGTATAGGAAGGCTATTTCATGACATTGTAGCTGTTAAAATGCAGATGCAGGAGACAGAATGATGATGAAGCTAAGACAAATACTGAAGAAGTAATGTCAAGGGTGAACACAAAAGGGAGGAAGGAAGAGGGGAAAGACGAGGGGAATGAGGGGCCATGGAGAGAGGAAGAAAGGAAGAGTGGAAACAGAGCAAGGGCAAAGAGATCAGGATAGACACAACAGAAAGAATCAAGAAGGGGGAGAAGCAAGAGATATTGTTGCTTCTAAGTACACTCTAGGGTAGACAGCAACTCCAAGACAAATGGGCAAGGTTGTCCAAAAAGAAATTTTTGGGGGGAGCCTGGCTGGCTCAGTCAGAACAGGATGCAACTTTTGATCTTGGGGTCATGAGGTTAAGCTCCACATTGGCTGTAGGGATTACCTAAATAAATAAATAAAAAGTTGTTGGTATACAATTGAATTGTAACCTACAAAGTGATGAAGACTTCAACTCCCTTTAAACTAAATCTAAGCTGACTGCTAGTGGTGGGGTTGAAAGAGAACTGAGAGTCAAGGGATATAATCTTTAAGATTTTATTTGTTTATTTATTTATTTATTTATTTATTTATTTATTTATTTATTTATTTATGAGAGAGCGAGCAAAGGGAGGAGCAGAGGGAGGGGGAGAGAAACTCAAGCAGACTCGGCACTGAGCATGGAGCCCGACACAGCCCTCGATCTCATGACCCCTAGATCATGACCCAAGCTGACAACAAGAGTTGGTCACTCAACTGACTGAGCCACCCAGGCACCCCGGGATATGATGTGACAAAGCTCTGACAAGCTCTTTCACCTGTGGATTGGAAAATCGTCTGCCTCTCCTATCTCTTGGGGCCTATATCCTATAAAACACTAACTAGAAAATACTTTTGCACCTGAAAGATCTTACAAATAAAAACTGTTATTGCTAACATTATTACGATTTTGTGTTCTTCACATTACAGTTAAATTCAAATACTCTATAAATGGAACTGTAACGTACATAAGCTGTAGGACCCCAGAGAACGAGGTGGGTTGAGGGACACAAGAGAGGCTCGAGTTAATGACCTGGGAGTCCATGAGGCAGTACTCCCTTCAGTGAGAGCCACCTCTCAACCTCTTTCTTCCTGTCACGGCAATAAGAGGAAGCCTGGGCTCATTCAGCAGTTGCCAGGATGGGAAATTCCCGAAGTGCTGTCTCATATTCAACTCTCTCTTGTCAATCCCAGTTAGACCGAAATTCAAAGGAACTCTCCTCTTCCCGAAGCCACCACCCTGATCAAAATCCTTATCAGTACATTCCGGAATTTCTGCATCAGCCTCTAACTCAGCAGAACATCAGTATTTCCCCTCAACTGCTCTTCCTGATCGCGCCATCTCAGTCAAGGACAAGGTTATCCTTTCGGTGTAAACTTTTCAGTTTCCAAACTTTGAGGTCATTCCTGAATCCTCCTACTCATATCCAGGACCACACTGTGACATCATGGGCCCCCAGGCACTTGGCCTTCGTAGGTCTCTTTCTCCATCAGAAAAAATAGATATAACTGTATTAAATATATACATACACTTTAAAACTGCATGATTACAAAGATATGTATGTAGTCCAACCTGGATTCACTTTATATATTCTTTTCTTTTCATTTTGAGATAAATTAAAACTAAAACGTTTTCGTGGACTCCTGAATGTATCATGGGTCCCAGGCACTGTGCCTAATGTGTAATGGCTAAGTCAGTCCTGCTATTCGCTAAGATCCCCAGTCTATGGGACGAAACCCTAACTTTCTGTTCTGGAGTTCAGGGCCTTCAAAAATCTGACTGCTCACCAGTCCGAGTCTTTTTGACTCTGCTTTCCCCCACGAATGCTTTTGCTTGGTCAAGCTGGCTTGCCCACTCTTTCTTGAACAAAGCTGTTCCTTTCACCATTGTTGGAGTTGCTTCTCTCCTTTTGCAATCTCCTTCCCCAAATCTTTACTTTGATTTATATCTGTCATAGGAGGCCCACTTAACTCTGGCTTGAGAGAGAGAGACACCATGGTATAGGCAGAAGAACATGAAGCAGATTTGGATGGCCTTAGGCTCCTTTTCCTCTCTGAACTCCAGTTTCCTTTCTTCTAGGGGCGTCTGGCTGGCTCCCTCTCCTGCTTCTCCCTCTCCTCCCCGCTCATGCTCTCTGTAACTCTTTCTGTCTCTGTCTCTCAAATAGATGAATAAAATCTTTAAAAATTAAAAAATTTAAAAAAATAAAAAAGGATAATATCACCTCTCTTTTAGGACTGACATGAGGCTTACGTGAGAGGAAGTACAAAACAAAAAACAGAAATCCCTATAAAGATACCTGGCACACAGCACCCTTCCTTCCTTTCCCTTCTCACTTCTTCCTAACTGTGCAAGCTTTCAGTGATCTGAAAGTCCTCTACCAGATGCTTAATCAAACCCAGCCAATCTTTCTTCCCGGATTGGGTTATAAGCAGAAATATACAAAAACAAATAAACTTCATTGAACTGTAATAGGCATACTACAAACTGCATATATTTAAAATGTACAATTTGGCAGGGGCGCCTCGGTGGCGCAGTCGTTAAGTGTCTGCCTTTGGCTCAGGGCATGATCCCAGCATTCTGGGATCGAGCCCCACATCAGGCTCTTCTGCTGGGAGCCTGCTTCTTCCTCTCCCACTCCCTCTGCTTGTGTTCCCTCTCTCACTGGCTGTCTCTGTCAAATAAATAAATAAAATCTTTAAAAAAAAATGTACAATTTGGTGAGTGTAGACTTATATACAAACTCATGAAACAATCACCATGATCAAGATAACAGGCATAGCCATCACCACCAGAACTTTCCTTGTGCTGCTTTGTGACTGGTCCTCCCAAACCTCCCAGGTCCCCTCCTGTTCCAGGCAATCACTGATCTGCTTTCTGTCACTGTAGATTAGTTTGCATTTTCTAAAAACTGTATATAAATGAAATCATACAGCATGTACATTTTTATGTCACTCCTTCCATTTTGAGATTCATCTGTATCATTACATGTATCAATAGTTCCTTCCTTTTTAATGCTGAGTAGTATTCAATTGCATGGGAATACCACAGTTTGTCCTTACGCCTGTTGACAGACATTTTGTTTTTTTTCCCAGTGTTAGGCTCTTATAAATAAGGTCACCATGAACAACTGCGTGTGGACATACGCTTTCATTTCTCTTGTAAAGACTAGGAATGAAAAGATTGAGCCGTAGAGTAAGTATACATTTACCTTTTCAAGAAATTGCCAACGTGTTTTCCAAAGTGGTTGTCCCATTTTACATTCCCACCAACATGCGTGAGCATTCTAGTACTCCTCATCGTTGCCAACACTTGGTATGGTTAGTCTTTCTAATTTTAGCCGTGCTAGTGGATGTTTAATAAATACGTTATTTTAAAAGTTTATGGGTCAGTCATTTAGAACACAAAGGCAAGCGGATAGACAAGCTGAATTAGTGCTCATATTAGCTCTATGCCCCGATTTTTTTTTTTAATAGAAATCCTAAGCCTGAGTCTCCTAAACCCTGAGCATCAACTTTTAGACTTCTGAAGCTAAGTACTGAACCCTCTAAGCTGTGACTCCCTCTAAGGCCTGGTCTGATCAATAGAAGTGAAAGAGAAAATGAGAAGGCTAAGCCATTTAATTACTTATTTACTATTGGTTTTTTGGGGGGTTTTTTTAGTTCCTTATGTTTATTTTTTAAATTTTTTTAAAGTTTTAATTTTAATTCCAGTTAGTTAACATACAGTGTTATATTAGCTTCAGGTGTACAATATAGTAAATCAACACTTCCATATATCACCCTGTGCTCACGTTGTTTTAATGTTTTTTTCTTGTTTTATACAAATGTCCATATCAAAGGCTCGTGTTGGCTTTTGCTGTGGGCAGGTGGGGGTCTTGGCAGTGATGGAGGTCAAATGAAGGCAAGTCCATCCTGTTCACGTTACACCCAGTTCTGTCCCTGCCACTCTGGCCACTTTGTATGTAGGCAGGCTCACTGAGAAAGCATCAGAGTAACTGAAGAAAGAAATCAACTGGTATCCACAGTACAGGTTATTGTCAACTCATCTATTAAGAGCATCCTCTATGTCTGTTCTGAAACATCCCTTAACATACTTCTTCATTGCCTTCATGATACCAGTTTTCCTATATCGTTTTCCCGAAGTCCCCAACAAGCTGGACAATCTGTTTACTACTGTTCATGAATTACCTGAGATCTGAAGTCTCTTCTTTCACACAAAGTGACAACCAGATGTACTGTTCAAAGTTCTGCCACTGGCAGGATTTCCTTCCCCCATGATCTTTCAGGGCCACCCTCGAATGAAGCTGTATGCCAGAGGCTACAGATGCTAGCATATTAGACAGTAAACTAGGCCCATATCAAGTGGTCATCGAAATCTTCCCCGAGGCCATGTATATGCAGTGAGGAAGAGCAGTGAAACAGGGGACCAGGCAAGGTGGGAGGCTGAGTCATCCACTTGGCAGTCCACTTGGCCCTTGGATCTGCATGGGACTGACTGCATAGATCTTATTTCCACTTATAGTGGAATGCTGCTGCACATACACGGTTTTATGGTTAGTGGAGGCTCCCATCCATGTTGGGTAGTTGGGTCACACACATATATGATGGCCCATGGTAAGGCTTTCAGGCTCTACCACGCCACAGGAGCAAGCCAGAGCTGCTTTCAAACGGTAATAATTGCAGGTCATGTGTTTCCTACTGGGGATTGCCAGAGGTTCCATAAGACATTCTACTGGTCACAGATATACTGGGTGTCATTGGGTCTGCTGGGCTAAGGCTCGAGTGGCAGGCAACTTGCACCACAGCCTGCACCTGCTTCAGAATGCTTTCTTGCTCTGGATCCTACTCAAAAGTATCAGCTTCACAGCTTACTAGGTAAATGGGTTGGAACATCATGCTCAAGTGTGGCATACGCTGCTTCCAAAATCCAGAGAGCCAACCTACATTGTGCTTTTTGTAGTGGTGAGTGCAATGCAGCACCTTGTCTCTCACTTTAAAGAGACATGCCTCAGACTATTGCACTCGTCAAACCATCACACATGCAGCAGGCCCCTGAACTTTCATAGACTTTATCTCTGACCTACAGGCATAAATGTGACTTACTAAGGCATGTAGGATACTTGCTACTTCCTGTTCCCCAGTTCCATCAATGCAGTGGATCAGACTGATGCTATTGACTCTCAGGTTGATCAAAGTCCCTTTGGACTGTTTTACAACAGACAGCAGCAGAGTTCACAAGGCCTAGAGGCAAATCAGTAAAGGTATGTTGTTGCCTTGCCTTGCAAAGGCAAACAGCTTCAAAATGCTTCTCATTGTTATTAATGATGAGGATGGGAAAAAAGCATTTGCCAGGTCAATAGCTATCAATGGATACATAGGCCTATACTGATTTGTTTTAGTAATGATTCCGCAGCCATGGTTATGATTGGCATTACCATCTGTTTAACTTTGCAATAATATATAAGCATCTCCACGATCCATGTGACACTTATACTAGCCAAAGCAGCAAGGGGAATGGGGATGTAACAGAATCGTACCACTGCAGCTTCTAAGTGTTTGATGGTGGCAACAACCTCTAGAATTCCTCCAGGCACAGGGAATTGCTTTTGGTTTACCATCTTGAAGGGGAGAGTTTTCGCTTGACTTTTTCTATAATAGTAACCACAGTGTCATCTGCTCTGTGACTATAGGAGATGTGCTCTTTTCCTCCAAAAGCTTCACCCAGGCTTTCTGATTATCCACTTAAGTTGGAAGCTCACAGTTTCATTTCTCCTTTATCCTTTGTACACACTCTGGGATTGTCAAAAGAAGCCAGGCGGCTCCATGATCTATATAATCATTATTACCACCATAATGACTGAATGCCACAACTCCTTTATCTGTCCTCCTCCTCGGCTTCATCTCATGCCCACATGGTGATAATCTGAATAATCATTATGCTGCGATATACCAGGGATTATGTGTCCCATTTTCCACTGGCAAATAAGTCTATGCTCTTCAACCAGATGGGCAAACCAAACTCAGAATCCCATTCTAAATGTCTATTTTTGGGGGCCACTTGCGATAGCAATTTTTAGGTCAGTCAAGATCCCAGAAAGAAAAAGATGACATGCTAAAATTGGATAGTTTAGGGGTGCCTAGCTGGCTCAGTCCACAGAGCACGTGACTCTTGATCTCGGGGTCAGGAGTTCAAGCCCCACATTGGGTGTAAAGTTTACTTATAAATAAATAAATAAATAAATAAATACATAAATAAATAAATAAATAAATTTGGATAGTTTAAGGAGTGTTTTAAAAAAAGACTATTTAAGGGGCAGTTGGGTGGCTGGTTCAGTTGATTGGGTGTCTGCCTTAGCTCAGGTCATGATCCCAGATCCCTGGGATCAAGCCTCACATCAGGCTCCCTGCTCTCTCTCAAATAAATAAATAAAATCTTAAAATAAATAAATAATAAATAAAATAGAAAGAGACTGTTTACAAGGAACTGAGCAGGGTATAGGGAATCCACAAAGCATGGTATCCTAAGGCTAGAAAGAGCATGACATCATTATTACCTCTAGACTTTGAAGGAGTGTTAACAATGTCCTTCTGGAACTGGAAGAAAGAAAGGTCTGTATGCACAGAATCATCAGACTATCTTCTACTTATCCTCAGCCTGCCCATGGTGACCCCACAGGAAGGGAGGAGCCAGGGGGATAATCTGGACTCGTTTCAGGGATTCCCATTACATGACTCCAACTGGAAGCCAAAAGGCAAGGACACCCATGGATATAACCCACACAGTCAGCCTCCCACGGCATGGAACGGGGCAGCAGGATGGAGAGTGAATCTAGAGGAACAAGCGGAAGATGTCCTATGGTTTTAAAAAACTAACTTATTTGTGTTTATGTTTGGTCCCCCCATGTAGATTGTAAACCTCTTGGGGCAAAGACGCCTTATCCTTCCATGGATCCTCCCATAGCACTTGGGACAGTTTGGCATGACTGAATCAATGAAAGTACTTCAGTGTTCATAGCCATGCCAGAATATGCCCATAAACCAAGTTACAAAGCATGATTTTTAAAAAATTATGTGAAGGAAAAATCTGCCCTATGTATAGTACCCAATTCCAAAGTGACTGGTACACTGGGGAACAGAGCACAGCATTACAAAATGACTGGATCAGGTGAAACTCTGACAGCATTTAATATGCTCCCAGCTGAACAAAGATTTCAGCTCTCCTTGAATGATTTCATAGGTAGGCGTCAGCCAGTCCAGCCCCTGCTTTTGATTAGCATGGCTTCAGATGAAATCAGATCACCCAGCTTGTGGCTTTAAAGTAATAGCTGAGAAACAGATGGTAATTTCCCATCTATTATGCTAAGGTTCCCTTTCAATGGGTTTTTGTGCATTCTGCTCAGTGACTCTGATTTTCATTTCCCCAACACATTTTTCTTCCCTGAATGCCCTTCCAATATGCCTTGTTTTGACAGTCAATGGCTTAGTACAATTTGCAAGGATTTGTTTTTCTCTGCTATAGATTGATTCTTTTTATCTCACTTTGATTTGTTAGGAAGCATTTGACCTCCTATCAGTGACAGGAGAGGTGTAGAGGTCTTTTTCTGCAGATAATAAAGAAGAGGGAATTTTATTACATTGTATTACAGAATTTGAAGAGTAAGAAAGAAAGAGCAGAGGGTTGCCATAAGAAAATCAATCACCCAAGTGTATTGCTACAGAATGTGTGCCTGGACACATACCAATAGTCAAAACAAAGAAAGGTTTAAATATAGAAAGCATGTCACTACCTTCTCAACTTGGGGCCATACAGATTGTTATACACATTTTAACTTAATATCAACATGAAATGAAAGTGCTATGTTCATCTCTCATGACCATACTGAGTGATACTGGGCTAGAATGACAATTATTCCCCTTGAGGATTACACTTCAATTTTGTTAAGTCGTTATTATTGAGGAATAATATATATAAAATGCAATCTTAAGAGTACAGCTCAATATACATATATGTGCATATATGTACATAACCGTTAACAGATCAAAAAGTAGAACACTTCCAGCACTCTAAAAGGTTCCCTTCTGCTCACTTTTAGTCCTAGGATATCCACTAGGACTCCAAGGATATCCACTATTCTAACCTCTATCAACACAGATTAATTTTGCCTGCTTTTTTTTTTTTCATTCAAATTGAACCACACGGTATTTGCATTTTGTGTCCAGTTTATTTTTTGCTCACCGCTGTGAGATTCAGCAGTATCGCTGTGCACATCACTAGATTATTTGCTTTCACAGCTGAGGAATATTCTATTGTATGTACACACCACAATTTATTTATTCATTTTATCACTGATGGGCATTTCATTCCTTTGAACAAAACTCAACAAACTGCAAATAAATATTTAACAAATTGTACTCAGATATAAATCACAGAATCACCTCTTCCCAGAAACTAAGAGATACACTTTCCTCCTCTGTGCATATCCAGAGGCAGATTTGAAAATGCCTTTCGTTCTCTACGATAGCAACACCTAGTGGCCTAAGAAGGCTACAGTTCTGGAAGTGTGCATTTAGATTTGGAAGCAGTGCCTTTTAGTTGTAATAGTCCCCAGATAGCATCTAGATGTCCATTAAAACCACATAACAGTGTCTGGGCCCCACTAGAAATCATTTAAATCAGAATCTTTGGAGGTGAGAGCCCAGGACTGGTAAGTTACAAGGCTGTCTGGGCGATTTTAATGTGCAGCCAGGGCTGAGAACTACCAATCTAGAACAGTTTTTGCTGAACATCGTAATTCCCTGGAGGGCTTGTTCAAACACAGATTGCTGGACCCCACCCCGAGTGCTTTTCAGTGTATCTGGGTGGTGCCCCAAAATTTGCATCTCTAACAAGTTCCCAGGTGATGCTGATGCCGCTGGTCCTGGGACCACATGATGAGAACCAATAATCTAGACCAACTCTGTTATTTCACACAAGAAGAAACGTCAGGCCGGGCATTTGAAGTAATTTGCTGGAGTCGTAGAGTCAGTTAGGGACAAAGTTATAATTAGAATGGAGCCTCACAGTCACTTTTCCTCTCATCTGATAGAGGTATAATTGGGTATCTCTGAATGTTACATCATCTGAAGCTATGTTAAAAGACAGGCTACTTCCCTCCAACAAAAAACAAAATAAGGAGACGTTTAAGGGGTGCGTGAGAGTACCTCTTTTCCATACACCTATTTGCAAGAACTAAGGCATTCCGAGGAAGTGAGCAGATCACATACTACAGAACCAGGACTTGAGAAGACCAGCAGGGATGGCAGAGTCAGCTTGAACTCTGACCCCTGATCGGGAAAGGATGCTTCTGTCCTCTCACTCCTCCCCTCCTTTAACTGCCCCCTAAAGGCTGAGCTGCTTCAACCCAGATGGGCCATGTGGTCACAAGTCACCCGGTCAGGAGTCAGGAGACCTCTTGGCCAACAGTTTGTCTCTCCCACATCTCTCTCAGAGCACAAGATTAATCCGTCTTGCTGTATTTCCCTATGGCTCCTAAATCTCCCCCATATTTGCCCCTTACAAAAGAATGTTTCCAAATATGGCTGGCTTGTCCCTGCCACACCTCAGGTTTAGACAGCTGTGTGCCTAAGGATCCGTAGTACCAAGCTGTCGAGAGGGGTGAGCCCATCCTCCCAGCTGTGCTAAACACACTGTAATGACACCATGCACCCACAGCTTGGACATTGGCCTGCTGAGCCATTTTGGACCACTTTTCTGGCTCCCCGAACTATCTCAACATGGCAGGAGAGCTTTGTCTAAGGCGCTAGAAGATCAGTATTTTGAATATACATCACAGGTGATTCTAATGTGACCCAGGTCTTATTGAGGAAACATTAATCCCAGTTGCTGTTGTTTTGGGGGGTGAGATTTAATGGCATTATACAGCAAGCTTCATTGTCTACACTTTTGGGCAGTGGAAAAAGTATTTTCAGCTCAAGAGTCAAACAGGAATGGGGATGACTGGATGGTTCAGTCGGTAAAGCATGCGACTCTTGATCTCAGGGTTGTGAGTTCGAGCCCCACATTGGGCATAGAGGTTACTTAAAATATAAATAAAATCTTAAAAGAGAAGATTCAAGCAGGAACGAATTCATGCTACCAAATGAGGAGAAAAGAAATACATCAGCTAGACCCTACAGGTATAAGGCATTTGCATATAAGATATTTAAAAATGTGTTCTATAAAAAATAACTGATGCACACTCATTTTTGA
The DNA here is from genome assembly GCF_024610735.1 of Ursus americanus. Taxonomy (NCBI): domain Eukaryota; kingdom Metazoa; phylum Chordata; class Mammalia; order Carnivora; family Ursidae; genus Ursus; species Ursus americanus. The sequence continues at coordinate 13,312,476 of NC_142160.1, read as the reverse complement.
ATAAAAGCGTAAGTAAAGATGTAAAGACTCTGATGTGGAGCAAACAGCAGCCAGTCCAGTGGTGGAAGAGAGCAACCTTAAAAAAAAACAACAAAACCACAAAGAGGATCTAGACTGAACCAAAATGATTCCTGCAACTGCAATGTTTATATCAGCATTTTCTTAGGGAAGAACCAGAGGCTGATACGAGAATCCACACTGGCCTTTATGTTTTGCTGCATCTACAAGTTTTCACTGCTGAAGGTGGATCCACTTATTTTTTTCTTTCCTTTGTGAGGTCCTTCATTGAACCAACCCCTTCAACCATGTTTACTTACACACATGCACACACACATGCTTACACTCACTGAAATCCCACTTTCACGTAATGATCACAAAAGCCATTTCCTCACATTCTCAGGGGATGCCGCTCCCCACCTCTCCCCAGTTGTTCGGGACACACCCACAGTATACCCGCCGAAGAAGAAGAAATTCCTAACATAAAATTTCATACTATGTTACCTATTGAGGCAATGTGCTGGACTACATGCTCTCCACATGTCTTCCAAATCTAAAATTTTACTCCAACAACACTGTGTGCACAAGGTGGCTCTAAGACTTTCACAAATGATGCAGCACATAGCTGGGAGGGACTGCAGACAGTTTGCCAGGCTTCAGGACTCCAAACCTCCAAGGCTACCAGAGGGATTATGTCTGCACACTATTAATTACTTAATGTGAAGGCTATTTTTTAATTGAGATATATTTATCATATTACATATATATATATCAATAAAACAAGCCACAGACTGACAATAATATTTCCAAGTTATATCTAATAAAGGATTTATATATAAAAGATATACAAAGAAATCTTACAACGGAATGAAAAATAAGAAAACAACCCAATTTTTTTTAAGTAGACTCCACACCCAATGTGGGGCTTGAACTCACGACCTTGAGATCAAGAGTCACATGCTCTACTGACTGAGCCAGCTACGTGCTCCAACCCAATTTTTAAAATAGGCAAAATAGGGGTGCTTGGCTAGTTCAGTCAGTGGGGCATACGTCTCTTGATCTTGGGATCTTTGGGTTCAAGTCCCACACTGGGTATAGAGATTACTTTAAAAATAATGAAAAGTTAAAAAATTTAAAAAACAGGCAAAATATATGAATAAACATTTCACCAAAGACAATATACAACTGGCAGATAAGCACATGAAAAGACACTGAATCAGTATCATTAGTCATTAGGAACACACAAATTAAAACCACAGTAAAACTCGACACCTACTAGAATGGCAACAATCAAATGGATTGACAATTACACACGTTGATGAGGATGTGGAACCTCCCCCATGTGGGACCCTCTGCATGGATGGTAGGATTGCACAATGGGGTAGCTGCTTTGGAAAACAGTTTGGTAGTTCCCCAAAAATTAAACATAAATTTACTGTATGATCCAGAAAGCTCTCTCCTAGGTATGCAGGTACCCAAGAGAAATGAAAATATATGTTCACACGAAGACACACAAATGCTCACAACAGAATTATTCATAACAGCTGTAAAGTAGAATCGAATGAGTAAACAAAATTAGTATGTCCATACAATGGGGTGCTATTCAACAAAAAAAGAAGAGACAGAGAGAATGATGAACTCCTGATACATGTTACAACGTGGATATATGTAAAAAATGTTATGTTAAATGAAAGAAGCCAGACTTAACGACTACCTATTTTATGATTTCACTTATATGGAAGGTTCATAACAGGCAATTTTATAGACACAGAAAGGAGATTAGTTGCCTGAGGCTGGGGGCGGGAATGGGGAATGACTAAAACTGACCATGACAGATCTTTTTGAGGTGATGGTAATGTACTGAAACTGGATTGTGGTGATAATTGCACAACGCTGTAAATTTACCAAAGCATAAATCTGACACTTAAAATGGGTGAATTTTATGGTATGTAAATTATACCTCAAAAAAGCATTTAAAAAGTACGGAGACAAAATTATCACCACGTAGAAAAAACTTCCATAGAATTTTACAGAATTTACAGCACAATGAGGCTGATCGTTTTATCAGTGCTTCCCAACCATTCCGAGGCCACGAATCCCTTTTTAACAGCCAAAAACAGTGACAGCCTTATATATTCTAATTGAACCTTTAGTATAAATCAAGGAAATACAAATTTCAAGGATACTGTGAACTCAGTAATTTCAAGAATGCCGTGAGTTTGCATTAACTAATCACATCCACTATATATAAAACTAGTAGACAGACACACAAGACACGTTGTTATTCAGTCTACTGACGTGCTAAGTATACGTGTGGATTCATGGGCTTCATACGTAACGGTGGGATCAGCGGCCCCAGAGTTGAAACTCCCTCAAAATCTTTTGCCACCCAATGCAGCATTGAACAAAAAAAGCAAAAATCCATGGTGTGTGTAGCCCTCCCTGCAGTTGGTTTACGGCTGGGAAGAACACGACTGACTTTTGCACTATAGGCTTGACCCATGTGTGGGCAAAATGTACTTGACAAGTGGCTCACAGGAAAAGAGGAAGGTCGTATGACTGGAAAAATACAGAAAAGTTGACTGGTTGGATGCTTGTCCAAACAAATAAGGGAGCCATTTTGTGGATTCCTGTTTTGTCTCCAATCTATAACCCCCAGGGCCCATTTCCGTTCATCCAATGTGTCCCAACAGTTCTACAGTGCAAGCCCTGTATTAAACGATCGTGACCATGCAGAGACAGCACACCCCCATGCAGCTTCTCCTCTGGGATTTTCATTTTCTGTAGGATAGCCTCTCAGCTTTACCGACAGTGGCATGGCGGCATTAAGTACTTCTGGAACTACTGACTGAGGACTTCCCGTGTATAAATCAATCACTTCATAGGATCTGAGACGTACTGTTTTCATTGCCAAGAAATGGGTTCCAAAACAGTTTCCAAGTTATTTATAAGAAACACTTGTTTGTTTCAGTAAGTCTTGTTTTTGTCAGTGTCCACTGGCAGCCACTCATGCTGCACCTGCCTTGTTCAGCTGGAAGTCACAAGGGTTGAAAAGGCAAGAAAAGGAGAAACTTCTTTTTGAACAGTGTATAACTGTTCAGTTGCACTTCCAAATAGTATGTTCGGTATGCTTTTGGGTGACACATAGTAAATACACTATTCTTCCTGTGTTACCAGATGTTCTGGACACTCTGTGGGGTATTAATTCTATTTTTTTTCCCCGAATAACAATTGGACCTCTTGCTTTAGAGTACTTCACCAGGACACATACTGAGTATACCGTGTGAAAGTGTAAATAACATGGTTTAAAGGTCAGTTTATCTTGTGTTTCCTGACTGCGGACATGCTGTAATATCCTCTACTAAGGGACGTCACTTTCGTCCTTTAGGGGACCGTCTTTCCTAACCTCACCTGGTCCTGGCAGTTCCCTCAGAGCCAATTCATTTCCTATATTGGTCATTTAGGTCATTGTTCCCCATGTCACCATGATTTTTCAAGGAAAAAACTTTGTTACAGATTAAGGAAAATATTTTCCACAAATAAATTTGTAACTAGATTAAAGTAAAACGTGGAATAAATAAGGTCACATTCAATTACACAAAAACTTGCATTTGTAATGTAAACATGCAAATTTATAATTTAAATAAAAGTTCAGTGTCATAGAATATGCTTTTCTAATTAACTTTCTCCTCTTAATTCATTATGTAATTTGAAAATGGAAATTTTTTGATCATTTGATTTACTGAAGTTTCTGCGTTTTTCTGTGTGTGGTATTAATTACAGTTAGCATTATGCCATTACTCAGTTTTAACAAAGGAATGAAAGGCAGTTTGTAAAGTTGTTACTGTCAGAAATATTGTTTTCTGGGACACCTGGGTGGCTCAGTTGGTTAACCGTCTGCCTTCAGCTCAGGTCATGATTCCAGGGTCCTGGGATCGAGTCCCACATCAGGCTCCTTGCTCAGTGGGAAGCCTGCTTCTCCCTCTCCCCCCCACCTGCCGCTCCCCCTTGTTCTCTCTCACTGTCAAATAACTAAATAAAACCTTAAAAAAAAAAGGAATATTGTTTCTAAAGGTTGTTTATTGCACTCACATTTGTATATGTTGCCACTGAAGGGTCTATTCCTAACAAGTACTAAAAATAGCCAATAGCAGTTCTGACATTTCTTGTATAAATGCTTTTATTGGAGGGGTCTGCTTCTCCTCTTTCAGTGTTAAGAGAATTCTGTATCAAGGTTTTTTTTTTTCTAACCCAAGAATTTCCAGTTTACCTACTGCTCACCCCAACAGAGCCTCTTAGGATAATTTGAAAGAAAATCTCAAAACCAAGATTTATAATATTTATAAACATCATGAATGGAGCACCTACTATAGCCAAGAGCTTCATAGGTACTATACGTAACACTTGCAGAAATCTTACACTGTAGAAGTCACTATCCTCATTTTACAAACAGGTAAGGTATACAGAAGGTAACTTCACAAAAGTAAGGAAACTGGTCCAGAGTCACACAATGAGTAAGAGGCAGGGTTAGGATTTAAACATCCTTCTGCCTGGAGGTCACTCTACCTCCTGCTCTCCTGAAGTGAATATTTATGTTGCTTTATTTCAAGGCATGGTTTTGACAACAGTATGCTGTTAAATGCATTTAATTCAGAGTTATAGTTATTTTCAAATTCAGGTAACATTTACGTACAATAAACTAAACAAATCCTAAGTGTTCAATTTTATATTTCTTTTTTTTTTTTTTAAGATTTTATTTACTTATTTGAAAGAGAGTGAGCACGAGCAGGAAAAGGGGCAGAGGGAGAGGGAGAAGCAGGCTCCCCACCGAGCAGAGAGCCCGATGCGGGGCTCTATCCATGGACCCTGAGATAATGACCTGAGCCGAAGGCAGACGCTTAACCAACTGAGCCACCCAGAAGTCCCTGAATTTTATTTCTCTATACCCTAGTGTAATCATCACCTAGATCAAGATCAGGAGACTACTGCATTCCAGAAGGTTCTCTCATGCCCCTTCCTTGTCAACATCACACCCCCAAAAATCACTATCTTGATGTCTATCACAATGAATTAGTTTTGATTATTTTTGAACTTGTAAACAGAATCCTAAAATATGTAATCTCATTGTGTTTGGATTCTTTTGCTCATCATATCTGTGAGGTTCATCAATGGACAATATATACCTTTTAAAATGTTAATTCCAACTTAATGCTAATGTTGAGTTCAAATACTTTTTTTTTAAAATACCAATGCTTCACAAATTTGCACGTCATCCTTGTGCAAGGGTCATGTTAATCTTGTCTGTATCACTCCAATTTTATGTGCTGCCAAAACGAGCACGAGTTCAAAGACATTTAATTTAAAACAATGAAAAAACTTGGGGTGCCTGGCTGGCCTAGTCAGTAGAACATGTCACATTGATTTCGGGGTTGTAAATTCAAGCCCCACATTGGGTTTAGAGATTACTTAACACTAAAAAACAACAACAACAACAACAACAACTTAAAAAAACCACAAAAAATTTAATTTTAAGTAGTATTTAATAATAATTAAACATTTAATAATAAAATTTAATTTATATACTTCAAATTAATATTTTTAGAGGTTACAGAAACTTCTAAGCCAAATTTTGATAAAATATTATATCGCTGGGGTGGCTCAGTCGGTTAAACATCTGCCTTCAGCTCAGTTCATGATCCCAGGATCCTGGGATCAAGCCCCACATTGGGCTCCCTCCTCCTTCTCCCTCTCCCATTGCCCGCCGCTCCCCCTGCTTGTGCTCTCTCTCTTTCTCTATCAAATAAATAAATAAACAAAATATTTTTAAAAAGTTTATCTTTAAAAAAAATTATTGTATCACTTAGTCAACTTCTGAGTCAACAAACTTTTTTGAGAGTGAGCGCACAAGTGGGGGGAGGGGCAGAGGGAAAGGGAGAGAGAATCTCAAGCTCTCCACCGAGCACGAAGCCAGACTTGGGGCTTAATCTCACAGGCCTGAGATCACGACCTGAGCCAAAACCAAGAGTCAGACGCTTAACCGACTGAGCCACCCAAGCACTCCTTAAATCTTCCGTATTAGTACAAGTACCAACTATATACTTTATCATAATGCACATTTTTCCTTTGAAAGGAACCATTTTTAAGATTATAAAAATTTTTCATTTTTAAGATTATATAAAAATAAAAGGTGCAACTTCATGTGTAATTTTATGTAGTAATATCTCTTGAAAGCCTGGTACTTTAATTCCTTAAAAAAGTCTTATGTAAGAGATTTGGGAATGCATAATTATTTCCATCTGTATAATTATTGATGGAATTGTGGGACTCATTAATATAGAGCTGAGTATGTAATCCCATCATAGTCCCATGACTCCAAAAGGGTTGCCAGTAAAAACTGTGGAAAATGGTCTTGCAACATTCAATATTACACACAAATCGGAACATCATGAGTGACAAAATTCTACACCACAAGTTATATGGAGGGTATCTACAAACTTTGTATAATAAAAAAAATATGTAGCTTTAGAACAGGGCAATCATTCAGTATACAACTAATGTTACAGGGAAGGAAAAGACCCAGAAAGAGGGAAACAGGAAGTGATAAAGTTGTGTTCAAGGTAATGTTGTTACAAACTTAACTTAAGGGAAGAAAACATTTAGGAACATGGAATATGGGTAATTTTGCATATATGTGATTGAAATAATGCAGGCTTTGGAGCCATATAGACTTGGTTTGAATCTTAGGTTTATTACTTTTTTTTTAAAGATTATTTATTTATTTGACAGAGAGAGGTGAGAGAGCGCACAAGCAGGCAAAGTGGCAGGCAGAGAGAGAGGGAGAAGCAGGCTCCCCGCTGAGCAGGGAACCTGACATGGGGGGATCCCAGGACCCTGAGATCATGAGCTGAGCCAACGGCAGACACATAACCGACTGAGCCACCCAGGCGTCCCAGGTCTACTACTTATTATCTTTCTGTCTCTGGCAAGTTACTTAACCTCTGAGCTTAGTGCAGTCACCTGAAAACTGAAAAACAGTTACTCAGAACACTGTTGTTTATCTTACGTGATAAAAGAAAAACATTCGTACCAAGTACATGTGACAACTTTCTTTTTCTTCTAATAATTATTACTGTATTAAAAGATAATCACTGCCATTTACCTTCCCAATACAACTTACTGGATATATTCGGAACTGCTTGCAAACACCTATCTTCTATCCATTATGCAAGTAGGGCTCACGATAAAGTGACATGACCCGCTTAGAAAGATTACAGGTATTACGACTCAAATGTGTAAATGAACAGTCATGGAAGACAGTATTAAAAAAGCGATTTGAATTCAAGGGCATCAGCAATGAGCACTCTCCCCTGATGCCTGAGACCCAACGGTTCTTCAGAAAAAAAGCTCTGAACTGTCTAAAATAACGGAAGATGAAAGAAAGCATGGCAGAGGACTGACAGGCAGCAGAGTCCCAGAACAGTAATAGTATGGAAAATAGTGTGAGTTACTCTGTCAGCAACTCACATACTATTCTCATGCATACTAACCCTAATATGCAGAACGGGTTCTGGGTTCAGATGATTGTACAGGTTCAAAACCTAGACCTACTACTTCTCTGTTGTATGTCAAATTACTTAGCTTCATTTCTCATATGTTAACATGGATAATGATCGTTATCACTACACAGAGTCATGATGAACATTTGATGAGCTTCTCATGGAGAGGGTGTAGTTTTGAACAGTATCAGGATATATTCAGCACTTAATCAAGTGCCCCTTGCCCCCCAACACACCCGTTCTTGGTTCTCCTTCTGCTTCTCTGGTCATTCCTTACTCTCCAAAGCCGCACAAGCCCAGGGCACAACTCAAGAAGTCCTAGCAGAGAACAGCTGCTGAGAGGCTTAGAGCCAGGCAGAGATGTCAGAGGTCACACAGTGCTGGAGTCTGGCCTTAAGACCACAGGAAATACATGCCCAGGAATAAAGACAATATCTGAGGAGTAAGAGACAGGAATAAGGAACTCTAGAAATAAATGTGAAACTGCAACAGACACCCCAGCAAAGCCTAAACCCAAGTTCTGATAGGATGAAGTTGATGTGCAGTAATTTGTTTTTTAGAGGAACCCTCTATAATGTACCATTTACAATTTATAGCATATAATAAAAATTATTAGATGTGCAAAACAGGAGAAAGTGTCCAATAATCACGATAAAATAAGCAATAAAAGCAAACAAAAGTGAAAAAGGACTTCAAAATAACTGTGATAAATATGTCAAAGAGAAAAAGACGCACGAGATAGATAACATGGAATATTTCAACAGTTATAATCAATAAAAAAAAGAATCAAATGGACATTGGAGAACTGCAAAATCCAGTATCTGAAATCAGCAATTTATTAGCTGAGTTTAAAAGCACACTCAACACCTAATCCTATTTATCTAGAAGACAGAATTAATGAAGGCAAAGAAAGACCAATAGAAAACATACAAACTGGGACACCTGGCTGGCTCAGTCAGGAGAGTATGTGACTCTTGATCTTGGGGTCATGAGTTCAATCCCCACATTGGGCATAGAGCTTACGTTAAAAAAAGTAAAACAGGGGCGCCTGGGTGGCTTAATCAGTTAAGTGTCCAACTCTTGATTTCAGCTCAGGTCATGATCTCAAGGTAGTGAGATTGAGCCCTGCATAGGGCTCTGCACTGGACATGGAGCCTGCTTAAGATTCTCTCTCCCTCTCCCTCTCCCTCTGCGCTTCCCAACCTCTAAAATAAGTAAAACAAAATTTTTAAAATTTTTAAAAATTAAAAAAACACACAAACTGAAGCCCATAAAGGGAAAACAAATGGAAAAAAGAAAGCAGAGCATGAGAAAGACAAGGGACACAGTTAAAAAAAAAAAAAAAATCTAACAGTATGTATGAAGTGCTAGAAGGAGAGGAGAAAAGCAGTTGTTGAAGAAACAATGGCCAGCAATTCTCCAAGTCTGTTTAAGGACAGTGACCAACAGATTTGAAGCACTCAGAAAACCTTAAGTCACAAACAAGAATATCATAGTCAAAACGGCTGAAAACCAAAGATAAAGAAGAAACCTCCTAAAAGCAAGTTTTACACGATCTGGCCATCCATTACCTCCCCTGATGTCTTAGGACTCTCCAATTTAATCGTCCCTTTCCTTCCTTGCTGTTCCTTGAACACATACGGCAAAATTTTACAATGGTTCCTCTGCCTGGAACATTCTTCCCCAATGTGTCTCTCTGCGCCCCTCACTTAAAAAATTATAGCCCATTCCTCACCCACTTGAATACCCTCATCCCTATGCCATCCAAGCCCTTAGACACCCAATCACCCAAACATTCCTTATTTTTTCCTATAGCACTTTACCTTTAATATAATTTACTTCTTATGTTCAATGCTTATTATCTGCCTCTACCCACTAAAAAGTTATCTCTGAAAGGATAAGGATCTTTGTTTTGCTCATTGTTGTACCCCACGTATCTTGAACAGTGAGTGCCCTTGCACACATAGGTGCTCAATGATTATTTGTTGAATGAATGAATGAATGCTATTATTATATTGTTGTCATTATTATTCCAAGCCTTTGTAGTCACCAAATAAGTTCATGCCGTGTCCTCTAATACAGTTTTCCCTATTTACTTCTGGAACTGCTTTTGATATGTGATAGAATGGTATTGTAGTATAGGAGTTAAACAGCAGACTCTGGCACCAGATAGCATGGATCTGCAAGTAACAGAACTCCATATGTATATATATATATATATATACGTTCTGCATTCCCTAAACACATATATGGAATTTATATACATAAATTAAGTTAGGGTTAGGGTATTTATATATATATATAAATTAGGTTAAGGTTAGGGTAACCTAAATATAAATTTATATATATAAATATATATTATATATATATTTATATATATATTATATATAGTATGTATTTTTTAGTACATTATATATTTTACATACAACTTGTAGAATGTAGGAAAACAACTAAATTGCTGTCTTCATTACTAATTATTAATTCATTACCAATTAATATATAATCAAATAGTAACAGTAATATCAATTGTATAGTGTTCTTATAGGTTCTAAGCACTTCACATATTAATGCATTTAATCCTTCTATCAACGTCATGGAAACCAAGGCACACAAAGATTAATTTGTACCAAGACACAGTTTGTAAGTGACATAGCAGGATTTAGATTCATGTTGAGTTCCAATGAAAAGGAATTTTTAGATTAGACAAAATAATTTCTTTAAAAAAAATGAACTAAACATAATTAAATTTATGTCTGCTTAAAAAAAAGTTTCTTAGCACTAAAGACAGAAATACAGATATTAGGGTATGTCACTAGGTGATGCTCTTTGTTAAATTTCTCTCCTGAGAAGGTAATCTGAGGAGTTATGATTCATTCAGTTGGGAAAGTACTTGTACTAGGACTAATGATTTAGTTGGCTCTTTAACCACAACAGTTAACCTTGTCCAGAAAATAAGTCTATATGCAAAAAGGTAAGCCAAATTTATGGGAAACTTTCTGTAAGATTATAAGCTTAGAATATTGAGACTTCCCCAGCATGAACACAGTATCTCTCTCCATGTATTTTATATTTCTCCATTTATGTGTCCATTTTCCTTAATGTCTTGATAAGATTCTATATTTTTAAACAAAAAAAAAAACTGATTAAAACCGGATAGAGGGTTTGAATAGACATTTTTCCAAAGACAACATACGGATGGCCAAGAGACACACAAAAAGATGCTGGACTTCACTAATCATCAGGAAAATGCAAATCAAAACCACAATAAGAAATCATCTCATACCTTGTCAGAATGGCTACTCTCAAAAAGACAAAGAAATAGCAAGTACTGGTGAGGATGTGGAGAAAAGGGAACCTGTCTGCCCTGTTCATGGGAATGTCAGTTGGTGCAACCACTATGAGAAACAGTATGGAGGTTCTTCAAAAAGTTAAAAGTAGAAATACTATATGATTCAGTAATTCCACCACTGGGTATTACCCAAAGAAAATAAAAACGCTAATTCGAAAAGATATATGCAGCCCTATGTTTATTGCAGCATTACTTACAGTAGTCAAGATATGGAAGCAATCTAAGTGTCCATCCATAGATGAATGGATAAAAAGACGTGGTACATATATGTGTGTGTGTGTGTATATATATACACACATACAATACATATCGATTACAAAATTAATAAGACAAAGACATACATTGCACACTTACCAAACTGACAGAAATTTAAAGATCAAGTGTTAGAGAGGATACAGACCACTGGAACTCTTAATATATTGCTGTGGGGAAAGGAAACAACAACTCCTCTGTAAAGACAGCTTGGCGTTATACAGGAATCCTGCAGATGCACATGCATATAACTGGATGGCCTGTACCACTACTAGCTATGTATCTAATAGCAATGTGCACCAAGAAACAAGACGTGTGTACCAAGAAACACATGTAACAGTGCTCACAGCAGTATTCTTTACATGAGGAAAATTTTAAAATAACTCACACATCCCTCATCATTAGAGAGGATAAATGAATCGTGATATAAAGACAATGGAATAAAACACAATAATGTAATGTGAACAAATCGGAGCTCTTACAACTAACCATGCATCAATCTCACAAATAATGAAATAAAGAAGAGATACAAAATAACATGCATAGTATAAGTCTGCTCACACAAAGCTCAAAACCAACGTCTGTCACTTATTTGCAAATGGTTCAGCAAATAAAATATGTATTTATATCAATCTATTGAGTATAATGAAAACATAACAAATCACCTGTGAATCTAGATGAAGAATATACAAAGTTTCATTGTACTATTTTGCTGTTTTGTTTAGGTTTGAGATATTTCAAGATAAAAAGAAAAAAAAGGATTAAAAATCAGGCAAAGCTAATTTATATTGTTTAAAAGTAGTTTCTTCATCTGGATGACAGATGTATGACTTTTCTTTATAATTATATATTAATGTATTTTATACATTTTTTCTGTATGTATATTTTGCAAAAGAAGAAATGTAAAAAATGTGATCAGGTATGTAAAAATACTTTCAAGAAAAACTGCTACACACTTGTTAAACATTACTATAAAAAATAAATAACAAGCTTTTTGTAACAAGCAAGCTTATAAGTAAGGAGGCTTTGTTATGTGGGCCATTTACTTGAGCTAGATCTATAAAAAAGTACTTAATGAGGACCAATTTTTGAGGCTAGCACTGATTTTTCCACGCAATAGTTCTTACACAACCAACAATTCTGAATCTTGTTTAGTTTGATATTAGTTGGTATACTCTTCCAAATAATTCCCATGAACTGCACTATGATACCCTAATACTCATTCTGGCAGGTATTCTAGCATATGCTACTTAAAAATTTATTATAAGAAAACTCTGGATGAAAGTTTTATAATTTTCCAAGTATCGTGCATAATTTATATTGTCCATGTGTGAACTCTGCCTGTTTTCTATAGCTTTTTGCTATTTTGCTCATTAGGATTTCACAGTATTTTTGTGTAAAACTCTCAAAAGTCAAAAGTCGTCCAGAATTTCATGTTTTCAAGGTGACTTTTAATATATTAATCCACTTGATTGTCTTTTGTGTCGTCTAAATCAATATCAAAATCTAAGTCATCATCACTTTCTTCTTCATTTCTTCTGCAGCTTCTATGGTTGGAACGTAGATTACTTTCAGGAATTTCTGTCTTTTCTGGTTCCTTATTAAACCTGAAAATGAAAAAAAAGAACTTCTACTTATTTCTCAGGCTTTCGTTATTTAACTGTAGATTGAAAAGAACTTTATACTGTATTTCCTGATTAATAGGAGTCTAATAAAATAAGTATAGAGAAAAAGATCCTTGAAGACTAACTTCAGTCAAAATCCAACCAATAATAATACTGTTGTCAATAAAGTAGGCTCAAAGAAATTAATACATGATGTCCATTCAAGAAAAGTAGTTGCATAATGAGTAAATTCTTCTCTGATGAGTGACGAATGTGAACTTCATGGATAAATATTTTAATTTCCTAAAAATATAAAGTTTTATTTTTACTATAATGATAGAAAAATATAATGAATAATTAAGACATTTTCTTGTTAGGTGGAAAAAAAAAAAAAGAAGTCTAAATCAGTGTGATACACTGCACCTTAAGACTCTCAGAGCTACTGGATGTTTCCTCAAAAGAAAATTCACATATCGATTACTAAAAGACTAAATCCCAAACATTTAAAAAAAAAATACTCACGGAATAACAATGTCTTCTTTCTTTCCACATTTTGCACAAACTTCAAGTTCACAGGCACATGGTCTACATATTATGTGATAAGAATCCTTCACTGACTTTTGTAAACATTTAACACTAAAAGTGGGGGGGAAAAATCAAGCATTATTTTTTACTAATTGCATAAGATTTATCTGATGAAATAAAATAAACATAGGGCTGCTCTACTGACTGAGCCAGGCAGGCACCCCAGATTTATCTACTTTCTTAAAGCTTTTAAAAATGTCATTTGCAAATAGTGACAGTTTTACTTCTGCCTTTTCTATTTGGATGCCTTTTATTTCTTTTTCTTGCCTAATTACTCTGGCTACGATTTTTAGTACTATGCTGAATCAAAGTGGCAAGAATGGGCATCCTCATCGTGTTCTTGATCTTAGAGGAAACGCTTCTGGCTTTTCATTGCTGAGTTCAATGTTAGCTGTGGGTTTGTCATATATGGCCTTTATTATGTTGAGGTATATTTCCTCTATACTCTGTTTGTTGAGAGTTTTTATCATAAACAGATGTTGAATTTTTTTGTCTAATGCTTTTTCTGCTTCTACTGAGAGCTGAATTGGCTTGCTAATATTTTGTTAAGGAATTTGCATCTATGTGCCTCAGGGATACAGGCCAGCAATTTTCTTTTCTTCTGGCATCCTTGTCTGTTTCAGTATCTGGGTAATGTTGGCCTCATAAAATGAGTTTGGAAGTGTTCCCTTCTTTTCCTTATTTTGGAATAGTTTGAGAAGAATTGGTATTAATTCTTTAAATGTTGGCAGAATTCACCCATGAAACTGTCTGGTCCTGGACTTCTGTTTTGGGAGAAGTTTTTAATTATTAATTCAATCTTACTAGTACTTAGTCTGTTTAGATTTTCTATTTCTTTAAGTTTCAGTCTTGGTAGGTTGTATGTTTCTAGGAAATTCTCCATTTCTCTAATTTGCTGGCATACATTTGTTCATATAGTCTCTTAGGATCCTTTGTATTTCTGTGGTATCAGTTGTAACTTCTCTTTTACTTCCAATTTTATTTATTTGACTCTTCTTTTATACTTCGTGAGTCTAATGTAAGATTTGTCAATTCTGTTTATCTTTTCAAAGAACCAATTCTTAATTTCACTGATCTTTTCTACTGTCTTTTTAGTTTCTATTTCATTTTTTTCCCCTGCACTGATCTTTATTATTTCCTTCCTTCTACTAAGTTTAGGTTTCACTTGTTCTTTTTCTAGTTCCTTGAGATGTAAAATTAGATTAAGATTTTTCTTTTTCTTGATGTAAGAATTTATTGCTATGAACTTTCCTCATAACTACTTCTGCATCTTTTAAGTTATGGTGGGGTCTATTTCCATTTTCAGTTGTCTCAAGGTTTGTTTTTCTTTTTTAATTTCTCTTTTGATTTCTTCTTTCGCCCACTGGTTGTTCAGTAGCATGTTGTCTACTTTCCACAAATCAGTGAGTTTTCCACTTTGTACTTGTAATTTATTTCTACCTTTATAGCACTATGGTTGAAAAGATGCTTGATATGATTTCAGTCTTCTTAAGTTTTTAAAATTTGTTTTGTGGCCTAACATATGAACTATCCTGAAGAGTATTCCATGTGTAATTGAGAAGAAAATGTATTCTGTTGTTTTTGGATGGAATATTCTGTACATATTTGTATAATATTGTTAAAATGTCCACACTATCCAGAGTAATCTACAGATTCAATGCAATGCCCATCAAAATTCCAGTGACATTTCTCACAAAAACAGAACAATCCTAAAATCTATATGGAACCACAAAAGACCCCAAAGAGTCAAAGCAATCCTGAGAAAGAACAAAGCTGGAGGTGTCACACATCTTGATTTCAAACTATATTACAAAGCTGTAGTAATCAAAACAGTATGATATGGACATAAAAACAAATATATAGATCAATAGAACAGAACTGGTAGCCCCAAAATAAAAGCACATATATATGGTCAATTAATTTACAACAAAGGAGCCAAGAACAAACAATAGGGAAAGAACAGTCTCTTCAATAAATAGTGTTGGGAAAACTGGACAGCCACATGCAAAAGAATGAAACTGGACCCCTATCTTATACCATATACAAAATGTCACTCAAAATGGATTAAAGATTTGAATGTAAGACCTGAAATTATAAAATTCCTAGAAGAAAACAAGGGCAATAAGCTCCTTGACAGAGGTCTTACCAATAATTTTTTGGATTTAAGACTAAAAGTAAAGCAGAAAAATTGAGTAAGTGGCACTACATCAAACTAAAAAGCTTCTGTATAGCAAAGGAAACTATCAACAAAATGAAAAGGTAACCTACTAAACAGGAGAATATATTTACAAATCATATACAGTATATGAGAAGGGGTTAATATCCAAAATATAATGAACTCACACAACTCAACAGCCAAAACACAATCTGATTACAAATGGTAAAAGAATCTCAATAGATACTTTTCCAAAGAAGACATACAGATGGCCAATAGATATAAGAAAAAAATACACAACATCATTAATTACCAGGGAAATGCAAATCAAAGCCACAATGAGATATCCCCCCATACATGTTAGAATAGCTGTTATTAAAAGAAATAAGTGTTAGTATGGATGTGGAGAAAAGGGTACCCTTATGCATTGCTGGTGGTAATGTAAATTAGCGTAGCCACTATATAAAACAATATGAAGGTTTCCTTAAAAAACCGAAACTAGAAATGTCATATGATCTACTAACTCCACTTCTGGATATTTATCTTCAGAAAATAAAAACACTAACTTGGAAAGATACATGCACCCCCATATTAACTGCAGCATTATTTTCAATAGCCAAGAAATGGAAACAACCTACAGGCACCCGGCTGGCTGTCAGTAGAGCATGCAACTCTTGATCTTAGGATCATGAGTTTGAACCCCACATTGGGCACAGAGATTACTAAAAAAAAAAAGAAAAAAGAAAGAAAGAAACGGAAATAACCTATGATTCTATTGATGGATGAATGAATGAAGAAAATGTGGTAAAATATACAGTGGAATATTATTCAGACATAAAAAAGAAGGAAATCAAAAGGTACAAACGTCCAGTTACAAAATAAAGTCATGGGGAAGTAAAGTACAGCATGACAACTATAGTTAATATTAACTGTACTGCATATGTGAAAGTTGCCAAGAGAGCAAATCTTAAAAGTTCTCATCACAAGAAAAAACAAATTTTGTAACTATGTACGGTGACAGATGTTAACTAGACTTATTGTGGTGATCATTTTGCAATGTATACAAATATTGAATCATTATATTGTACAACTACAACTAATAAAATGTTATATGTCAATTATACCTGAATTTTAAAAAAATTTTAAACTTTTGTGTATCAAAGGACATTACTAATATAGGGAAAAAAAAAAAAGAAAACCTCACTGAATGGCAGAAAATATTTGCAAATACAGTAATAGATTTGTACCTAGACTACACAAAGAACTCTTGTAACTCAATAAAAATTCAAATAACTCCAAAATAAGCAAAGGATTTGAACAGACATTTTACCCAAAAAAAAGACATATAAATGGCCCATAAGCACATGAAAAGATGCTCAACATCACTAGACACCAGGGAAATGCAAATCAAAACTGCAATGACATACCACCTCACAGCACTAGAATGAACATTATAAAGAAGGACAATAACAAGCGTCAGTAAGAAAGAATGTGGAGAAGTTGGAGCCCTCATATTGCTGGTGGTAAGTAAAAAAGTATGGTCACTTTTGAAAACAATTTGGCAGGTTCTCAAAAGATTAGATATAGAGTTATCAAAAAACCCAGGAACCCCAATTCTTTGTCTCTACACACACACACACACACACACACACACACACACACACACACACACGTACACGAGAACTGAAAACATATATGCATATAAAAACTTGTCCATGAATGTTGACAGCAGCATTATTTGTTAATAGCCAAAAGAGTAAGATAATAGCCAAATGTCCAGCAGGTAATGAATTGATAAGATGTACAGCTCTACAATGGAGTATTTAGTAATAAAAAAGAATTAAGTACTGATAAATGTTACAACACACTTGAAAAAATTATGCTAAGTGAAAGAAGCCAGTGACAAAACACTGCATGTTACATGATTCTGCTTATGTGAAATGTCCAAAATACGTAAATCAATAGAGACAGAAAGCACAAGCGGGGTTGTTCAGGGGGAAATGGAGATTGACTACTAATGGGCATAGGGTTTCTTTCTGAGATGATGAAAATGTTAAATTGATTGTTGTGACAGTGACACAACTCTATGATGTACTAAAAACCACTGAATTATACAAGTCAAATGGATGAACTGTATACTATGTGAACTAAATCTTCATAAAGGTTTTTTAAAAAGTCAAACATAAATGGTAGAAGTAAGAAAAACCTGGAACAAAAGACACAAGATACCAGAAATCCATTTTTTTTATAATGATTTTTTATTATATTATGTTAGTCACCATACAGTACATCCCCAGTTTCCGATGTAAGGCTCGATGATTCATTAGTTGTGTATAACACCCAGTGCACCATGCAATACGTGCCCTCCTTACTACCCATCACCGGTCTATCCCATTCCCCCACCCCCCCTCCCCTCTGAAGTCCTCAGTTTGTTTCTCATAGTCCATAGTCTCTCATGTTTCATTCCCCCTTCTGATTACCCCCCCTTCTTTATCCCTTTCTTCCCCTACTGATCATCCTAGTTCTTATGTTCCATAGATGAGAGAAATCATATGATAGTTGTCTTTCTCTGCTTGACTTATTTCACTTAGCATTATCTCCTCCAGTGCCGTCCATGTTGTAGCAAATGTTGAGAACTCGTTCTTTCTGATAGCTGAGTAATATTCCATTGTATATATGGACCACAACTTCTTAATCCAGTCATCTGTTGAAGGGCATCTCGGCTCCTTCCACGATTTAGCTATTGTGGACATTGCTGCTATGAACATTGGGGTGCATATGGCCCTTCTCTTCACTACGTCTGTATCTTTGGGGTAAATACCCAGTAGTGCAATGGCTGGATCATAGGGTAGCTCAATTTTTAACTTTTTAAGGGACCTCCACACTGTTTTCCAGAGTGGCTGTACCAACTTGCATTCCCACCAACAATGTAGGAGGGATCCCCTTTCTCCACATCCTCTCCAGCAATTGTTGTTTCTTGCCTTGTCTATTTTTGCCATTCTAACTGGCGTAAGGTGGTATCTCAGTGTGGTTTTGATTTGAATTTCCTTGATGGCTAATGATTTTGAACATTTTTTCATGTGTCTGTTAGCCATTTGTATGTCTTCATTGGAAAAGTGTCTATTCATATCTTCTGCCCATTTTTTGATTTGTTTATTTGTTTCTCGTGTATTGAGTTTGAGAAGTTCTTTGTAGATCTTGGATACCAGTCCTTTATCTGTAGTGTCATTTGCAAATATATTCTCCCATTCCGTGGGCTGCCTCTTAGTTTTTCTGACTGTTTCCTTGGCTGTGCAGAAACTTTTAATCTTGATGAAGTCCCATAAATTCATTTTATCTTTTGTTTCTCTTGCCTTTGGGGATGTGTCATGAAAAAGGTTGCTTTGGCCGATGTCGTAGAGGTTGTTGCCTATGTTCTCCTCTAGAATTTTGATAGATTCCTGTCTCACATTGAGGTCTTTCATCCATTTGGAGTTTATTTTTGTGTATGGTGTGAGATAGTGGTCAAGTTTCATTCTTTTGCATGTAGCTGTCCAATTTTCCCAGCACCATTTATTGAAGAGACTGTCTTTTTCCCACCGGATGTTTTTTCCTGCTTTATCAAATATTAGTTGCCCAAAGAGCCGAGGGTCCACAGAAATCCATTTTAAACATAAACTTACAGATAGTTAAAAGTAGGACAAGGAGGGGGCGCCTGGGTGGCACAGTAGTTAAGCATCTGCCTTCGGCTCAGGGCCTGATCCCAGCGTTCTGGGATCGAGCCCCACATCAGGCTCCTCCGCTGGGAGCCTGCTTCTTTCCTCTCCCACTCCCCCTGCTTGTGTTCCCTCTCTCACTGGCTGTCTCTATCTCTGTCAAATAAATAAATAAAATCTTTAAAAAAAAAAAAAAGTAGGACAAGGAAAAAAAAAAAGTAGGACAAGGAAAAAAAACCATGCAAACACTAACCAACAGAAGCTGGAGTCACTGTATTATTATCAAAATACACTTCAAAGAAAATTTCCAGGTATAAAAGTGGTTATTACACAACAATAAAGGGATCAATCTTCTAAAAACACACAATAATCCTAAATGTTTATGCACCTAACAACAGGGTGTTAAAATAAATGAGGCAAAACTGTTGATAAAAAGAGAATTAGAAAAACCCACAAGTACAGTTAGGGACTTCAACACTTCTCTCTCCATAACTGATTGTACAAAAAAGTCAGTAAAGATACAGAACACCTGGTTGATAGAATGCTATCAAATTTATAGAACACTCCACCCAACAAGAGCAATATATTCTCTTCAAGTACACATGAAGCATTCTCCAAGATAGACCAAATCCTGAGCCATAAAACCAATCTCAACAAATTAAAAAAATTTTTAAACCTGAAATTTGTTATTTTACTGCAATGAAATTAATTAGAAATCCATAAAACAGAAAAATACCTAGAAAATGCCCTAATATCTAGAAAATAAACAAAACACTCCTAAATAACCTACAGGTCAAAGAGGAAATCACAAGGGAATTTAGTAAATATTTTGACTGGGGGCACCTAGGTGGTTCAGTGGGTTGGGCCTCCAACCCTTGATTTTGGCTCAGGTCATGATGGCAGGGTCCTGGGCCCGCAATGGGCTCCCCAATCAGTGAGCAGTCTGGGTTTCCCTCTCCCTTTGCTCCTCCCCCATCCTCATGAACATGCACTCTCTCTAAGAAATAAATAAATGAACCTTAAAAAAAAAAAAAAAAGAAAGAAAGAAAAGAAAAGACTTAAAAAATATTTTGACTGACCAACAATGAAAACACAGCATCAAAATTTATAGAACGGAGCTAAAAATGTTCCTGGGATATTTATATAATTAAATATTTATATTAAACAAGAAGAACTATCTAAACTTCTATTTTAAGAAAGCAAGGGGGGGAAAAGGAGTAAATTAAACTCAAAGCAAACAAAAGGAAGGAAGCAATATCAAAACTAAAATCAATGAAATTGAGGGTGTCTGGCTGGCTCAGTTGGTAGAGCATGTGACTCTTGATCTTGGGGTCATGAGTTTGAGCCCCACACGGGGGACAGAGTTTACTTAAAAAAAAAAAATTAACGAGAGGTGCCTGGGTGGCTCAGTCAGTTAAGCATCTGCCTTCGGCTCAGGTCATGATCCCAGGGTCCTGTGATCGAGTCCCATGTGGGGCTCCCTGCTCAGTGGGGAGTCTGCTTCTCCCTCTCCCTCCGCCTGCTGCTCTGCCTGCAGCTCTGCCTACTTGTGCCCTCTCTCTCTCTCTCTCTGTGTCAAATAAATAAATAAAATCTTTAAAAAAAATCAATGAAATTGGAAACAGAAAAATAGAGAAAATCAATAAAACCAAAAGCAGATTCTTTTAAAAAATTAATATAATTCAAACACAAAGCCGGATTGATGAAGATAAAAAAGAAAGGAGACAACTTACCAATATCAAGAATAAAAGAAGAGACAGCACTAGACAAATCCAACAGATATTAAAAGAATAATAAGGGAATTTTAGTAACAACTCTATGCCCATAAATCCAACAACATCGTTGAAATAAACACATTTCGGGGCACCTGCGTGGCTCAGTCAGTTAAGATCCGCCTTCAGCTCAGGTCATGATCCCAGGGTCCTGGGATTGAGCCCCTCGTCAGGCTCCCTGTTCAGTAGGGAGTCTGCTTCTTCCTCTCCCTCTGCCCTTCCAATCTCCCCTGCTCACACTCTCTTTCTTTCTCTCAAATAAATAAATACAGTCTTAAAAAAAAAAAATGCCTGAAAAGGTATACTATCAAAACTTGCTTAAGAAGAAATAGATAAACTAAAAATTCCTCTACACATTAAAGAAAAATTTAGTCATACTTGAAAACTCCAACCCCAAAATGGCTTCACTAGTGAATTCTACCAAATAAGAAACAGTACTAATTAAAAAGAAAAAAAGGAAGAACGCTAATTTTACACAAATCATTCCAGAAAACAGAAAATAAAATAGAAAGGAACAGTTCCCAACTCATTTGATAAGACCCTCATAGGACAAAACAAAGACAAAATTACAGACTGGTATTTCTAATGAACATAGATGTAAAAATCTAGGACAAAATGTTAGCAGATGAAATTTAACAATATATAAAAAGGATATACATCACAACCAAGAAGGCTTTATCCAAGGTCATGCAAGGCTAATTCAAAATTAAAATAAATGAGGGATGCTTGGGTGGTTCAGTCAGTTAAGCATCTGCCTTTGACTCAGGTCATGAGCCCAGCGTCCTAGGATCGAGCACCATATCAGTCTCCTTGCTCAGCAGGGAGCCTGTTTCTCCCTCTGCCTGCTCTGCCTGCTACTCCCCCTGCTTGTGCTCTCTCTCTGATAAATGTATAAATAAAATCTTAAAAAAAAGTTAATCAATTAAAATAATTCACCAAATTGATGTTTTAAGGAAGAAAAACCATTTATTGATTTCATCAGATGCAGAAAAAGCATTTAACAAAATTTAACACCTATTCACATGATAAAAACTCTCAGCAAACTATAAAGAAACTCCCTCAACCTGATAAAAAGCACCTACAGAGAAACTACAGCTAATATACTTACTGATGAAAGAATGAATACCTTCCCCATAAGATCAAGAACAGGGCAAGAATATAGGCCCTCATCATTCCTTTTCAAAAAACCTAACAGCGGTCCTAGGCAGTACAATAAAGGCAAAAAAGAAATACAATAGCATACAGATTGGAAAGCAAGAAATAAAACTGTCTTTATTTTTTTTTTTTAAATCATTGTCTATGTAGAAAATCCCAACGAATTTACAAAAACAGTATTAGAAATAAAAACTGAGGGGTACCTGGCTGGCTCTGTTCATAGAGCACACGACTCTCGATCTCGGGGGTTGTGAGTTCAAGCCCCACACTGGGTATAGAGGTTACTTAAAAATAAAATTTTAAAATAAATAAATAGGGACGCCTGGGTGGCTCAGTCAGTTGACTGTCTGCCTTCAGCTCAGGTCATGATCCCAGGACTCTGGAATGGAGTCCTGCATCAGGGTCCCTGCTCAGTGGGGAGCTTGCTTCTCCCTCTGCCTGCTTCTCCCCCTCCTTGTGCTTGCTCTCTCTCTCTCTGACAAATAAATAAATAATTCAACATTTAATTAATTAATTAAAAAGTGAGTTTATTGAAGTCATAGTATACACAGTCAGTAAACAAAAGTAAACTATATCTATGGTCTAGCAATGACCAATGTCTTTTTCTATAGAAACTGACAAACCAATTCTGAAAGTTATAAGAAAAAGCAAAAAAAGCTATAATAGTCAAAACAATTTTGAAGGAGAAAACAAGGCTGGAAGACTCATGATTGGTCTTGGTGAAAAGACAGACACATAAATCAATGGGATCGAATAGATTTCAGAAATAGATACATACATATATATCAATTGATTTTCAGCACAATGCAAAGTGAATTCAGTGGAGAAAAAACAGTTCTTTCGACAAATGATGCTGAAACAACTAGATATCCATAAAATTAACAGGAAATGGATCATAAGTCCAAATATAAAACCAAGAATTAAACAACATCTAAAAGAAAACACAGGAGAAAATATTTGTGACCCTAGGCCAGGCAAAGATTTCTTAGCTACAACAACAAAATCAAGAACAAAAATTCCTGATAAATCCTGATCTTCACCAAAATAAAAAATTATTCCACTTTGAAAGTATAGGGGACAAGGGCAGGCTGCCCCAAGATCGGCCACTTTGGCATAAACATTATGCTTAGTTAAAAGCAATCAAAACCCAGCAGATTCAGGAAAAGCCCTTTACTTCCCACATAATTGCTTGGTTATACCAGAAGACAGCTATTAACAGAGATACCACTTTACCTAGACATTCACCTACATAAAAGGGCAACCTGTGTTTTCTAAACATCTCCTCTCACCTTCCTGCTAATCCTCAGACTCCTACCCTTCTCCTTAACTCATATAAATCATGTTACCTATCTTTGGAATTTCTATGTCTCTGTGAATTCCCTGTATGTATGCTATTAAATTTGATTTTCTCCTGTTAATCTGTCTCATGTCAATTGGATTCTTAGTCCAGCTAGAGGAAATTCTCCCTCCCCAACAAAAGTCACTATTAAAAGAAAAAAAAAATATGTCAGAGGTTCACAGAAAATATTTGCAAAACAGATATCTGATAAAAGATTTGTACCCACAATATATATGGAACTTTCAAAACTCAGTAATAAGTAAACAAAGCAATTCAATAGAAACATGAGCTAAAATATATAAGGAAGACTTCACTAAAGAAGAAACAGATGCAAAATGAGCACATGAAAAGATGTTTAGTATCCCTGGTCATCAAACAAATCCAAATTAAAATTACAATGAGATATAGCTACTCACTTATAGCTAAAACAGGACAAAACAGGGGCCCCTGGGCGGCTCCCTTGGTTAAGCATCTGACTTTGGCTCAGATCATGATGCCAGGCTCTACATCAGGCTCTGTGCTGAGCGGGGAGTCTGCTTTGCCCTCTCCCTCTGTCTCTGCCCCCTCTCCAGTTCGTGCTCTCCCTCTCTCTCAAATAAATAAATAAAATCTTTAAAAATAAATTAGTAAATAATGCAATAAAATAAAACAGGACAAAACAAACAAAACAAAAAATCCTAGTGTTGAGGATGCAGAACATCTGGAACTCTCATACTGCTGGTAAGAATGCAAACGGTATAGCCATTTTAGAAAACAGTTCGATACTTTCTTATAAACATATCCCTAACATACAACCCAGCAATCTCAGTGCTACACACTTACTCAAGAGAAATAAAAACCCTGTACACGAATATATATGGAAGCACAGATAAAGGTGGTACCCAAGCACCTAACAAATAAATCTTAAAAAAAAAAAAAAAAAAGAATGGGTTGCCTGGTAGCTCAGTCAGTTTAAGCATCTGCCTTTGGCCCAGGTTATGATGCCAGGGTCCTGGGATCGAGCCCCGCATTGGGTTCCTTGCTCAGCCAGGAGCCCAATTCTCCCTCTCCCTCTCCCCCCCGCTCATGTTCTCTCTCACTCTCGCTCTCAATCTCGCTCTCTCTCAAATAGATACATAAAATCTTTAAAAAAAAAGATTGATCTGTTTAATTTAGAGGGGACAGGGGAGAGGGAGAAAGAGTCTCAAGCAGACTCCATGCTGAGCTGACAGGTGCTCGATCTCATAACCCTTAGATCACCACCTGAGCCAAAATCAAGAGTCAGCTGCTCAACCAACTGTGCCACTCAGGTGCCCTGGTTGCTACATTCTCAAAGGGTCTCATAACTGCTTGTATATCTCACCAATATTTAATATAAAACGAATGATAAACACCACAGAAATCTTGCAAAAGTAGTTTTACAAGTAGAAATTCAAAGAAGACATCTATGGTCTAATATTCCCTGCACATCCCCTCCCTCTTGAGCACTAAGTGTATAACCACCAGCTTCATATAGTAAAAGTGCAGCTCTTTCTGCCCATGGGTCCTATTCCCGTGCTACCTAAATAAACCTATTAAGCCGTACCATACAACGTCTCGAGAAGTCTTTCTTGGCCATTGCATTCGATAATCCTGCAACAGGTGGAGTGACTACAAAGTTTTGGGGTAATGGAACTGTCCTATATCTTAATTGTGGTATTAGTCTCACAACTGTATTAATTTCTCAAAACTTATAAAACTGTTGTTAAAAACATGAAAGCAGGCCCAAAATGGAGTTACTTATGCTAAGCACCAAGACGTAGTTAGTTCACTTTCAGCTCTGCCAGAAATGGAATCCTATACCAGTCAATCAGGCATCTCCTGGTCAGCACTAGTTAGTTGATCTGCCTAACAGACCCCTGTCAGTCCCTAGAGGAAAGCTGGCTGAAGTAACCAACCAGCTTTTTGTCTAGTATAATTTCCTTGTTCCCACTTCCTTTTGCCTTTCCTTTTGCATACCTCCTTGGAGCTCCTTTCTGTCTGCTAGACTGTATGGACTGGTTCATAAAGCAAAGAATAAAGCTAGTAAGATCATTAAGATTTACTCAGTTGAATTTTGTTTTTTAATACTGTACAGTAAAAAGGATGAATTTTACTGCACATAAATCATATCTTCAAGAGACCTGACTGACAAAAATCTTAGAATTAAAAAAAAAACTCAAAAAACTTCTCTGATATACAATTTAAGTGAAAATAATAATTAAAAATTTCTTATTAAATTATTTGGTATGTTTATATATTGGATTTCTAAAAAGTTTTACTTAATTACTCAGCAATAAAAAAAGCATTTAAAAAATGTATACCATTAGAACACACACAGAGAAAGTTCTAACAATCCATATAGATTAGGGGAAGCTTCAGGTTTTCTTTTGGTGTCAAATTTTTGAAAGTTTTAAAATAATTTTAAAGAAAGTCTGTCTTTGTTAGGTTCATCAAAGGCTTCAAGGAAATTAGAATGTTTTCATTTCTGTGAATGTGTTGTTTCATACCAGGGAGTCCTGGGGTAAACCAATCCTTAAGTATTCAAATTCCTAATTCAGGGATAAAACTGTATTTACAGAACTGTTAATGGTAAAATTTACATGTAAAATAGGCTTAAAAATGGGATATCCTGTTTTGGAATTTGGAGTTAAAAGATCCCAGAGTCTACATTCTCTAGCCCACTGAGTTCCCAAAACAATGACTCTTAACACTGACTCCAACACCTGAAGCTTATTAAGATGTAGATATCTGGGTTACAGCCATTATTTACATACTTGAAATCTTGGGGATGGGTCCCAAGAATCTGTTAAACTCTTCAAGAAATTCTTATGCACATTACCACTTGAAACTCTTGACCAGATCAAAGTAATACTTCCTAGTTATGGGGGTTTTCCAGTGTTCCTACTGCTGGTTGAGACTGTAATGGCCAATTCAAAGAAGAGAAGGAATTCTAGTGCTGAAAGCAATTATACTCTTTTCAAATTTAAGTTCACTCTGAAAAACAGCCAGGTTTATTAGGCTAGCAGTTCAGTGAATATAAATATACCTATCTTTTAAGGAGACACACAGATTTTTAAAATGTTTCCTTTTTATAAATGTGAAATATGTTTGTGAAAATGTAATATAAATTTATACACTTATACTTAACAAGCTTCCAGTTTCCCTCGCACATAAGTAGGACCTTTGTGTGCCTTCTCTTTCAAATCTCTTAATTCAGGCTTTATGTCTTCACTGGGAGTAGAATGAAAGAAGGTCTGAAAGTAATTGAATTTCTGCATTTTTTTTTCACCTCAAGGCTCAAAAAATCTTGATCTCAAGAATGGAATGATTTAGATATTATTTTAATGATAAGAACACACCTTCCAAGTTGTCATAAAATTTGTGAAATATCTTGAAACACCTTTTAAAGTGGCTGAAAATTATTTAATCACTCTTGAGTGATTTTTTCTTATAAAATACACAGTAAAGAAAAACTTTAAATTCACCTCAATATAAATTTTACCTATTTTCCCTTGAAATGGCTATATTTTTAATATTTTGAGTCCAACACTCAATGAACTTCAGAGATGTTAAAATAATCATGGTTTTGCCTTCTTTTTATTTCTCCATGAAATGTAATTCCCAAAAACAATCAAACAATCTTGACCATGCATAAACCACAACTAATCATTTCAGGGGAAACCATGGCCAAATAAAAACACAGGTCACTCCTATAAACCATGTTTACTGACAAAGGAGACAGTAGCACACTTCTTTAAAAATGATACCATATTTACTTCTTTATAATGAAAAACACAATAGGAAGAAAAAACTAATTAAAAGCTAAAATATGCTCACTACATATTTAAGGGTGAAAGTCAGGACAAAACTTGAAGTTTTCAATGGACCACTGTAAATACTAGTAAAGACTATTATCAAAATAGCACTGACACAGCAGACTGAGATTCTAGCACAGCTTTGACATGTTCTTCTCATATAACCTTTGAAAGTCACTTTCTTTGAGTCTCATTCTTCATAATGAGTACTGAAAGTGCTGGCCACTTAGCATGAACAAGGACAGGGGCACCAAACTGTACTAGTAATCACTGTATTTGTCACCTCCCAAAACTCAGTTTAAAAACTAAAAGAAAAACTCACAGACTTTCTAATGACATTGTTGTGATATTAACATGACTTTTATATTGTATAATAAAACATATCAACATTTAGAAGATCAGTATAACTCAGTGAACTAATATTTTCCAAGTGAGCAAATGTATGTTACAAAATCATGCATGGGTATGGGACACCAGTCTGGCTCATTGGGTAGAGCATGAAACTCTGGATAGGATTTCTACAATTACCTGGGAAAAGCTATTAAAATTTACTTTTACTCCTTTTAAAACTTTTTCCTTTTTCTTCTACTAGCCAGACACTAAAGAAATTTGTAAAAATGTATAACAATGTCACTTGTCTCACCAGTATTTTTGTTTCAAAAGTTACTTTTCACAAAAAGTTATTAATACTTAATGGGCATATGTTGCTTATATTCGTATTATTTATTACATAATTATTTTTAAAATGTCTGAGTTTTCATATGTAATACAATAAATATCAATAGATATAACCCATATAAATCCATGTAAGCCAAGCTTTCTCAGGTGCTCAGTAATTTTTAAGAGTTACGAAGGGATCCTGAAACAAAAGGTTTCAGAACCACTGATCTAGGCAATAAATACCAAGGGAAAAAGAACTGATCTTATATTTCTAGTACTTGCTACAAGTAAAAGGCAACTTCGCTGGCACTGTCTTAATTTCCTGGTTAAATTATTACACTTTAACCTTTACCATAATTCAGCTCCACTTGTAATACTCGTAATAGGCGATGACTAGGTGCTTTCGTAAACAATGAGCTATGGTACTCCACCCTTGTTGTACAAATAATAGAAACTCAACATCTCATCGACAGACTTCCATAAAGTCACACTTCCTGCAGTGACTCTAAGTAATCTGCTAACACCGAAAGATTCTGAAACCATACTAAGGAATTATATCACATGCTACTTAGAAATTGCTTTTAAGGAAACAGTATCTCTAAAGTCCAAGAATTTTGAGTAGAAAAAGCTACAATTCACTTCCTTGTGTCCCTAAACGACGCGTTTAAAAATAAGTGGAGAGATTGTACTACCTCTTCTCACCACAGATTTGATTAGAACAATTCTTAAAAGCGTACAAAATATTCACCTCTGACCAAGAGTAATTTAGAAAAAGAGAGAAAATGAAAATTACTGCACTTTAGGGCAGGCAATTTTAAATTAAAGCTTGTATATCAATCAATATTAATGTCAAAATGTAGGTTTCATGTACAGGTGAACAACGGATGACAGTAATGAAAACTTTCCACTTTTACATTTAAATATTAAGGACCAAGTTTCTGGGCAAGAATAAAGCCAGGGTTTACAGTCACCACATACTTCAGTATGACATGAAGAGCAACCTGTGAGCAAAACTCCACTCTAGGACATTTTAATACTCCTGGAATAAGGTTACACAACTCTCCTCCTATCACTGATTAACCATCAGAGTCTCAACCTATTATAAGAAATGCTGGGGTTGAAGAATATAACCAAAGAGGCCAAACTATATAGTTTATTATCACACACTGATAACATGGAGGGACTGATAACACTGTAGTATATAACAATGTTTACTTTTTTAAAGATGCTTATTATTTTAAGTAAACTCTACCCCAAGGTAGGACTTAAACTCACGACCCTAAAATTAGAGTTGCATGCTCTAAAGACTGAGCCAGCCAGGCACCCTTACTTTTTGTTTTGTTTTGTTTTGTTTTTTTGAGGTGTTTTTTTTGGGGGGGAGGACTTTAAGTAATCTCTATGACCACTGTGGGGCTCGAACTCACAACCCTGAGATCAAGTCACATTGCTATACCGATTGAGCCAGCCAGGCACCCCCGAACAAATGACAATCTATGTGGAACCCAAAGACAATATATATAGAGACACCTTGAGACGAACCACATTATCTATCAAAGGGAACATGGGATTCTTGTTCATTTTCCCTCCATCCCCTGGTGATTCACTCACAGGGCATCCTGCAAACATTGTTTTTTGTTTGTTTGTTTGTTTTTTAAGATTTTATTTATTTGACAGAGAGAGGGACAGCCAGCGAGAGAGGGAACACAGGCAGCGGGAGTGGGAGAGAAAGAAGCAGGCTCATAGTGGAGAAGCATGATGTGGGGCTCGATCCCAGAACACCAGGATCACACCCTGAGCCGAAGGCAGATGCTTAACGACTGAGCCACCCAGGCGCCCCCCTGCAAACATTGTTTACAGCACTCTTTTACCTTTAATTTCTATCTTTTCTAGATCTCTCTCTCCTGTTTTCATTTTATTAGTTCTCTGCAGTCTCCCCTTGGACCCTATGGGTCTCTTTCATCTTTTACTTATACCTGGCACTCCTCACAGTCTGCCCAAGAATTATTTGTGGGCCTATCTCTCCTAATAGATTGTAAACTCCTTGGTGTTGGACATTGATTGTGGTATCTTCTATAATATATAGCACAGTGTCTTGCATGTTGAAGATGCTGTTTGAAATAACTGCAGGGGCGCCTGGGTGGCACAGCGGTTAAGCGTCTGCCTTCAGCTCAGAGCGTGATCCCGGCATTATGGGATCGAGCCCCACATCAGGCTCCTCCACTATGAGCCTGCTTCTTCCTCTCCCACTCCCCCTGCTTGTGTTCCCTCTCTCGCTGGCTGTCTCTATCTCTGTCGAATAAATAAATAAAATCTTAAAAAAAAAAAAAAAGAAATAACTGCAAACACAGAATTTGAATTTGGCACATCAAATTCAATGTGGCAAATTCTATGTGACAGATACTTTCTACCCATGACAAGTATAGTCTCTTATAAAAGAAAAATATTGGGACACCTGGGTGGTTCAGTTGCTTAAGCGCCTGCCTTCAGCTCACACCTTGATCCTGGAGTGCCAGGATCAAGTCTTGTATCGGTCATCCTGCTCAGCGGGGAGTCTGCTTCTCCCTCTGACCTTCCCTCCCTTGTGCTCTCTCTTTCTCTCTCTCAAATACATAAATAAAATCTTTAAAAAAGGGGGGGGAATATTATTGAGTGAATAAGGTAAAAGTTAAGATTAGTTGAAATAATAAGTATCTTTAAAGTAAAATTCATTAACAAACTGACTATTCCTTTAATCTGTGAAGTGTTTATTCAGTAACAAAGTAGGAAAAGTGGATTATGATGTCACTTTTTGATTTTTCATTTGTGCTGATTTCATGACTTTTGAGAGTATTATTAGTACTGGGGTGCCTGGGTGGCTCAGTCGGTTAAATGTCTGCCTTCAGCTCAGGTCATGATCCCAGTGTCCGGGGATCAAGCCCCACATGGGGCTCCCTGCTCAGCGGGGAGCCTACTTCTCCTTCTCCAGCTCCCTGTGACTATGTTCCCTCTCTTGCTATTTCTGTTAAATAAACAAAATTAAAAAAAAAAAAAAAAAAGAAGATTAGTTCTTATTTTAGCTTTAAGTTTGTTAATGTCTTTACTGACAGGGTATAATAATAGTTTTTACTTAGAATTACCTTGTTTGTGATTTATAAAACCTAATATTCAGTTAATTATTAATATAATGTTAAACTTAATTTCCATTTTAAGAGAAACAGTTAAATTACTCATGACTTAGTAGTTATTTTGGATAATGGTTTTACTATTTTTTGTTGATGGCAAAAGTTATTTGAAATGTTTTTGAAAATATAATAGCTGGGCACCTGGGTGGCTCCATTGGTTAAGCATCTGCCTTTGGCTCAGGTCATGATCCCGGAGTCCTGGCCATCTAGCCTCACATTGGGCTCCCCAATGTGGAGACTGCTTCTCCCCCTTCCCTACCTCGTTTGTGCTCTCCCTCTCTCTTGCTCGCTCTCAAAAATAAACTTACAAAAAAAAAAAAAAAAAAAGAAAGAAAGAAAATATAATTATGTTTTAATTTCTTGGTGATTCTCAATAACATCATTATTAAAATAACATAAATATTTAAAAATAAAAATAACTGGGGCGCCTGGGTGGCACAGCGGTTAGGCGTCTGCCTTCGGCTCAGGGTGTGATCCGGCGTTATGGGATCGAGCCCCACATCAGGCTCCCCTGCTATGAGCCTGTTTCTTCCTCTCCCGCTCCCCCTGCTTGTGTTCCCTCTCTCGCTGGCTGTCGAATACATAAATAAAATCTTTACAAAATAAATAAATAAAATAACTGCAAACAAATGTTGATAAAGATATTGAGAGAGTGGAACCCTTGTGTACTGTTGGTGTGACTGGCAAAATGGTGCAATCACTATTAAAAAAGGTATGAAGATTCCTAAAATAATTAAAAACAAAACTACCATATGAGCCAGCAATCCCACTTCTGGGTATATATGCCAAAAAATTGAAAGCAGAGTCTTGAAGAGATATTTGCACAGCAATGCTCATAGCAGTATTCACAACAGCCAAGAGGTAGAAGCAACCTAAGTGTCCATCCACAGATGAGTGAAAACCAAAATGTAGTGTATGTGTCTGAGTGTATATATATTCAATGGAATATTATTCAGTCTTAAAAGGGAAGAGAATTCTGTAATATGCTATAACAATGAGCCTTGAGAACATTACACTAAGTGAAATAAGCCAGTCACAAAAGGACAAACACTGTTATGATTCCATTTATATGAAGTATTTAAAGTAGTCAAATTCAGGGGTACCTGGGTGACTCAGTCAGTTAAGCTTCCAAGTCTTGATCTCAGGGTCATGAGTTCAAGCCCCACACTGGAGCCTAGTGTGGAGCCTACTTTAAAAAAATAAAAATAAAGTAGCCAAATTCATAGCAACAGAAAGTAGAATGGTAGCTACCAGGAGCTGACAGAGTAGGGGGAGGGGAGTCACTGTTTAAGAGGCACAGAATTCAAACTTGCAAGATGACAATGTTTTGGAGATCTGTGCACAACAATGTGAATACACTTAACACTACTGAACTGTACACTTACAAATGGCTAAAATGGTAAATTGTATATAATTTGTTTTACACCATCACAAAAATATATAGATAATTTTTAAAGACAGGTGGCTCTATAAAAGATCATCTCGAGGGTCTTAGTTTGGCTAATTCGGTTAGAACAAAGTTTTGTAGTAAAGAAGGAGCAAGCGGATGGTTAGAGAGTCAAGCCAAATAGGGTGGCATGACCTGCTCAGGACCATCTCATCCTCCTCTATCTCATTTGCTCCCAGTCTGACTTTCTGTGTTCTCCCACAGTTTGGAGAACCTCATCCCCACTCCCACTCTCTCACACACTGTTGCAGACATACAAAGCAGAACTTCCCAGGAACAAAATTCCACTTAGCCTCCTGCTGCTGGAGACCCAACTCTTCCTGATAGGAGTCCTGGAAACTTTTATGTGAAATAAGCCTTTTTCACAATACTAGTTTATTCAAACTCTGGACCAAGGAATCTATTTGAGTAGAGGTGAGATAGAGAAGAATTTATTTAATACAATAAAGTATGAAGAGGTAAGGGCTTCAGTGGGTTGATAAATTTTAGAAAGTGCTAAATACCTACATGTGAAAACCAGGTGTGGTGACTTCCATTTAAAAGCAAAGTGCTTTAGGCATTAAGCACCTACAATGTCCTGAAACTGTTAGAACAGACATCCATACAGCAATGCTGACTGCAAGACATGTGACACCAGTTCTTGCCCTCCTCACTTAAAATGTTTTTTAGAATTAAATCCACTTTTAAGAAATTATATTTTTAAAGTAATCTCTACACCCAACATGGGGCTCAAACTCACAACCAAGATCAAGAGTTGCATGCTTCACCGACGGAGCCCCAAATGAAATCTACTTTTAATCAACATTCTTCTTGCAGCATTTAAGGTCTAGGCTCCCTTTTCCCCAACCAGGGCAGCTCTGTTTGGGCCTGCTGTATTCAGTGGATCCCCGGGTAAGCTTTTGTTTTATTTAAGAATTCGGGCTCCTGGCTGGCTCATTCTGTACAGCATGCAACTCTTCATCTCCAGGTGGTCAGTTCCAACACCCCATGTTGGGCATAGAGCTTAATAAAAAAAAATAAAAAAAAAAAAAAAAGAAGGAGAAGAAGAAGAAGAAAGGGAAGAAAGAAAAGAAAAAGAATTCTACAGCTGAGACTGAAAACCACTGGACTAAGATAGATGTCAAGTTTCAGTGGGACTTGGCCCTGTTAGTATCCATGTATTTTGTATACAGCAAGGTTTCTCAACCAAGACACTAGCAGCATGTTGGCTGGCTATGTCTTTGACATGAGGGCTGTCCTGTGCACGGTACGATGTTTCACAGCACCTGACCTTTACCCACTATATGCCAGTAGCATCCCTCCCAAATGCCCTAGTCAAGACCATCAAAATTATCTCCAGACACTGCCAAATATCCCCTGGGAGGCAAAATTCTCCCCTCCCAGTTGAGAACTGCTAATGCAGAGGACATATAGGTCCACTTCTAAGCTCAGACCCCAATTTGTTAGTGCTCTGTTGCTGTTTTATACCAGCTTCTCCTTTCTCTTCTACTACTATGGTGATGTTAAACATAAGCTAATACTATATTCTTGGTAAATTCTTTTTTACGAGTAGGAAGAGAAAAGAAGCAGTCTAGAGATTCTAAGACAAATATGGGTAATTGCTTATAACACTTCTAAATTCATAGTTGAAAAAGTTGCTTGGTTACTTGAAATACAAGGCCTAAGAAGTTTCTAGGTACTAGCTTAGACATTTCAATGCCTGAACGTAAAATCTATTTGTCTGGACATGTGTATTTAAAAAAAAAAAAAATGGGATGCCTGCCTGGCTCAGTTGGTAGAGCATGCAACTCTTGTTCCCAGGGTCTTAAGTTCAAGCCCCACGTTGGCATAGTGCGAGCTTACTTAATTAATTAATAAGCGGGGCTATATACGTGGTACTCATCAGTGGATAACTTTCATAAACAAGATGGGTGGCTATAAAAATTAATATAGCATCAGGCTCAGATAAAGGGACGAAAAAGACTTTTTGAATGAATAATACAACACTGAGAAATCATTGCAGGAGGAGGAAAACACGATTTTGGAATGGGATCAATTTGCATTTGAATCTTAACTCCATCTGCTTTACTTTCTGATCTTGGCTAAGATAATGTAATCCCGTCTGAGCCCAGAAAAAAGGAAAAAAAAAAAAAAGCCCCCTTTATTCCTTGTCTTGTATTGCTTGAGGAAGGGGATAATCTTTTAACCATCTGTATTTCCAGTATGGCTGGGAAATAATGTCGATAAAAGAATTTTAAGTAAAAAATGTGAGGACTCCATTCTTCTTTAAGAGCTATACAAATTATTTGACTTTTATTAAGACCTCTTGCTTTTCCAATAATTCAGCTCCATGCTCAAGGTTATTTACAGGATTTGTGAATGACTTTGGACTGACCAAGCATAGTAGTGAATGCTTTTAATTTATCTTTGGGTTTTTTTTTCAACAGTCAAAACCAGGGCCCTTTAAAATTGAGGTTTTATACAAAAAGATTTAGACTCATTCTGATCCACAATTCTTACATAGACAAGTCATCTTTAAGTCTAATAATGATTAGACCGTTTGGGTGTCCAGGAGATGTTAGTGGCACCAGAGCAGCCCTCCAACCAGGAATTAGCAGGTACTCATCTTCAGATCAAAAGACATAAGCCAAAATAAGCGGGAATCGGGCTACGGACTACCCTGCCCTCTGATTAAGTGGCCAGAGAAGAGCAGCTGTGAAAAGCTGAGCATTATCTTTATAAGCCTTTCACTATATTTCCATAGACTTGAAGATTTGAGTATTCAGTGATATTTAAAACTACCTAATATCAAAGGGTAGT
Organism: Ursus americanus; assembly: GCF_024610735.1. Classification (NCBI taxonomy): domain Eukaryota; kingdom Metazoa; phylum Chordata; class Mammalia; order Carnivora; family Ursidae; genus Ursus; species Ursus americanus. The sequence goes on along the minus strand of NC_142160.1, from coordinate 13,277,135 downwards.
ACCAAGATCACATTGTTTACATAGCACTAATGCATGACCTCCCTTTTTATCCCCTTCCCTCTCAGGACCATGATCCCATCTCCCTCTAGCAAATGATAGTTTTCAGCTCTTCCAGCTTCAGTTAGGACATCTTTTCCAAAGAGTCTCTGGGAATGGTCCAGAGTTGTTTTCGGTAATTGGGAGAAAGTATCATAGAGAACATGATTTAAAAATCCTGTAGCGGGGCGCCTGGGTGGCACAGCGGTTAAGCGTCTGCCTTCGGTTCAGGGCGTGATCCCGGCGTTATGGGATCGAGCCCCACATCAGGCTCCTCTGCTATGAGCCTGCTTCTTCCTCTCCCACTCCCCCTGCTTGTGTTCCCTCTCTAGCTGGCTGTCTCTATCCTGTCGAATAAATAAATAAAAAATCTTTAAAAAAATAAAAAAAAATAAAAATCCTGTAGCATGTCACCTCCCTGAAAATGAATCATTTTCTCCGAATACAAACACGATACAATTTTTGCTTCCATGGTCAAAACAGACAACATGGAAGACTTTAGATGTCTAATTCTTTCTTGGGTCTAACATTTGGGATTAGATCTCAAGGGCAATGGAAATTTGCTAATCATCTGTGGTTTTTGATGATTTACAAGCCTAACAAATAAGATAAAAGAGCTTCAATTTTCCCAATTTCCAGAATATTACTTCATTCCAAAAGAAATGTCACCTATAAATAGCCCCTCCTCCTCTTACATTTTATGTTCTGTTGAACTTTTCCTTATGTACATCATTTGGCTACATAATCTGTGGCAAGAGACAGCTAGACAAGTAAAATAATACTCAACATTTTAATCAATGACTCAACAATTGAATCCAGGGTGCTGGAAAATTGATCTTTTCACAAAAGACACATCCAGTGTCAAAGAAAACTTCTCATATAAATCCTGACAAAGGACAAATTTAACTTCTAAGCATGATTAGCTTGAGTAAAACATTCAAAATTTCTTAACAAGTTATGGTACCATCAGCATCTTTCATCAACACACTTAAATCCCTTACAGTGTTGGTGAGTATTAATATGCAGAGAATGCAACGTGGATACGGTGAGTTATACTTTCTACGACACTCTCGATCACGGATTGGAGTTTGAAAGCTAAGGCTTTCCAAAATGCCTAATGTGCCAAGTGCTCAGTGTAATTTGAAATTCATGATATTCTCGGCCAGGCAGGTGAGGTCCTCAGTAACATGCTCAGACCTTGGTTTAACTAGCAGTTTCTTGGACTCTCAGGAATAATCATTTGTTCTAGATTAGCCTGGGCTTCTCTATTTCTAAAGATCTTCCTTTAGGCTTGAATGTCTTGTTATCTGTCATTGGGAATTTATACAATATTACATTTCCTTCATTTTGCACTCATTCTGAGCTATTCTGTGGCTAACCTCATCTGTCTTAGGGTGATGTGGAACAGCAGCTCCTGAGGTCCTCTCAGCCTTCATCTTCTTGACCCACCTGAAGTTTCTCAAAGAGCACTGGGTCACTGTACTACCCAGGTAGTGGCAACATTATCATGACCTTTCCTGACTCCAAGGACTTCAATGACTCCAAGACAGGATAGAGTTGCCGACCTTTGAGTCTAGGTGTCCACATCCAACCATTCTTTTTTTTTTTAAGAGTTTTTTTTTTTTTAATGTATTTATTTTGAGTCATTCCTACACCCAACATGGGGCTTGAACTCATGACTCCGAGATTGAGAGTCACATGCTTTTCTGACTGAGCAAGCCAGGAACCCAAAGTTATATCAAAATTTAGAGAGAAATCCCTTTTTTTAAAAAAGATATTTATTTTTTAAGAAGTCTCTGTACCCAACACGGGGCTCGAACTCACAACCTCAAGATCAAGAGTCTCATGATCCACCAACTGAGTCAGCTAGGTACCCCTAGAAAGCTACAAATAATATAATAGGCCTATAAACCAAAACTACATGGCTTATAGCACAGCCAGCTACAGAGAATACAGTAGAAAACACAATTAATTCATTCATGGAAATCTAGCCTTGGATAGTACCAACAGTTGCCAAACTTCCCTACTGCTAATTTGGGCCAGTGAGCATAAAACTCATCAGATTTGTTTAAAAGTATCTTCTTTTGGGAGGAAATGCTAAGGAACATTGCTCTCTTTTTCTCTCTCACTCATTCTCCCCACCCCACCCCCCAGCTCTCTATCTCTGACAAATAAATAAATAAAATCTTTAAAAAAAATGGGTGGGAAAGGATGAATCCATTTTATAGAAGGAATCAGCACGTTAGATCAAATTCTACATGGGAGAATGGGATTTTTCTCTCCATCTACGTTAGTATTCAGTGGGATACAATTTTGAGTATCGGGGAATGAAAGAATAAGCTATGATACATATATTATTGGTAAGATAATTAAGAAACATAACTCACCATTTTTTAGGCTTTGACAATGGTTTATATTTGCTGTATTTTACACGCCATTCAAGAACTTCTTTACAGCGCTGACAAACTCCATCATGAAGCTTTGCATTAATTTTCTTAAAAATAAACAGAAAAACAAAGTAAGAATTTCATCTGTGAGCCAGCATTGCAAACCCCAGGAAAAAGGCACATGAAAAATTTAAGTTTTTTTAAACAGTAACCTAAATTTAATCTGCATAACATTTTATGATACACTACGTATTTTTATGTGCATTACTCAAGTTGGTTCTTTACAAAGACAAAGATTCTTAAATAGGTGTAGCTCAGAATCATCCAGGAAATGTTTTAATCTCTTGGCAGGAGTATTTCAGAAAGCCCTCCCCATTGATTCTGATGTGTGCAAATGTTAAAACTCAAATTAGTACAGTCAGGATACGTGCGTTTTACTTACATAGGTTATAGCTCACTAATAATGTAATAATAAAGAAAACCTAATGCATATTTTAAGACTACTGTTTCCAACAATTCAAATCTTACCAATGAAGAAACGAGAAATTACACCGAGAAATTATAGTCCTAAATTATCAGTCTGTAGGGGAGAGCAGAGACCATGACACCTGAGAAAGGAGTGTCAGGGAGAAGTTGCTATAAGCACAAAAGTATTTAATTCTTCAATTTAATACTTTCATATTCTCATGTAAAGAAAAAACGTTTTGGAAAAGTTACCTTGCTAATCTGACTTCTTCAAAACAGAAAATAAATATGTGCATGGGAATACCTGCGGTGGGAAAAGGGCCATATTTATGGGGGGAAAATCACCCCATATTTACTATGATTTTCTTCTCAAAATGTGTTGGGAAATTAGGAGAATGAAAAAAATTTAAATGTGTCATGTGTTCTCCCCAATAGTTTTACATTCTATAACATATTCATGTGATTCAGGACCCAGACTATTTATTTTCACTATGTATGCTGAGAATTCTCCAACTTACTTTGGCTGTGGAAGCCTGGTCTTTGCCTATCGTTGGAATAATGAGTAAAGGGACATTTTATGTTTTCTTTGCTTCCCTTGTTTCCTTTTTTAATTTCTCAAGAGGAGAAAGAAAAGGATCACAAAAGATGCAGATTCTTTGGGAGGTTATCTGATGCTGAGTTAAAAGCACAATGTTTAAAGATCATTTGAAAAAAACCCGAAACTTTGGAAAAGTGCTTGATATTCTTTAAAGTTCTATACAAGAAGGTAAAATAATTTGACAAAACATTTACTCAAAGAGAAAATATTTCAAGGGTCTTTTCAAAAGCCACAAATTAAGCTGTGAATACATTATGTTTTATTTTACCTCTATGGTGAAAAACATATTCTGTTACTTAGTAATTGTGTATGGGTATTCCTTTCTCCCTGACCTAGACAGAGAGTCCCTGGAAAAATAAATTCTACGTGACACTATATTCCTTGTTTACTGCTAACTGTTGCCAGAAAGAAGGAAATCTGTGTCCAGTACCAAACTCCTCTTCTCATCAAACTTGATACATAATTATCCCACATAAGACTTGCTAAGAAATACCCAGAACTAAAATTCACACTTCATCATTTGTTCTCACTGCCCTCTGTTGCCTAGAATATCTTACAAAAAGCATTACTGGGGCACCTGAGTGGTTCAGTCGGCTAAGCACCTGCCTTCGGCTCAGGTCATGATTCCAAGGTGCTAGGATCGAGCCCCATGTCAGGCTCCCTGCTCAGGGAGCCTGCTTCTCCCTCTCCCTTTGCTGCTCCTCCTGCTTGTGCTCTCTCTCTCTCTCTTCCTCTCTGGCTCTCTCTCTCTCAAATAAATAAAATCTTTTAAAAAATTAAAATATACATAAAAAAACATTACTTATATTTTTCTAACTCTAACAGTAATGGAAACAAGCTAACAACTTGAACTATGATTATAATATGAACGTGATATCTTTCTTAATAGAATATTCTTAGAATGCAAAACATTTTGTTACTTGCAAATTTTATTATATGTAACACACTGTGCTTGTTAACTAGGAAGCGTTATTTGGTTTCTTGTTTGTTTCTGTATCCAATTTCTGACCAGTTCATCTTGATTTACAAAGCTGCACATAGCTTGGAAACTGGTTTCTTCAGGGCGGATCGGACAATAGAACAAAACAGGTCTTTGTGGAAACTTGTCCTGTGAGTGATGTGTGAAACAGTATAAATGGAGATGTTGTAGAAAGTTCACATCACTAACAGGCACTACTACAAAACTGAACTTGATTTTCATGTGTTAAGAAATGAATAAGAATAAGAATGAAAATGAATGGTACTTTCACTTAAAGAGAGTTGTAAAAAGAACTTTGTCTTACTGTATTTTGGCAAACTAGAAACAGTGAATTCCAGAGATGTGAGCAATGAAAGCTAAATCCTAGTTCTAGGAATCATTCTGCCAGGAGCAAAGAAGATGGCAATCTTACCTTACTCACACCTATGTTTACAACTAACCCTGTTTTAGCAATTAATTTTAGCATATTCCTCCTGGGAGAAATCACAGGTTATTAAGGTTAAGATTTAAGCACATCCAAATATAAAATCAAAACTTAGTTTTGTAAGTACAAAAGACTTTAAAGATCATTTTGTTTAAGAAGCTACTTTAAAGACCTTTAAAGGGAAAGAACTTCAGAGAAGGTTCCACTGAACTTAGGAATCGTAGCTAAAGAAGAAAACCTTATTTATAAATTGAACATTTTAAGTTAGAATAAACTTATGGTGTATCAAAAGACACTCTTACTTAATATATATGTAGACTCTTAGCCATCAATGATTCATACAACATATTTTATACTAAATGTTGTTATTCCTGCTGTAAACATTCTGTTGTCAGACAAGGCATCTTTTAAAATTTAATACAGCACTCTCAAGAAGAAATTAGATGAGGACTTTACCACCCAAGAGGCAAACTGCAAATATACTATCTGTATCAACAGTCTGATACTGAAAAATACTTTATAAAATATAAAGTATCCTGTAACAGAAAGAAAATACTATTACGGGGGAAAGGAATTTTAATACCACTCAAGAATAACTAATAATTTTTCATTAGGATTTTTCTATACATCATATTTCTTTCAGAAATGCTAATGCCAAACAATGGCATATTTTACTTCACTTCATTAATTGAAAAAAAAAAGAATTAAAAAACTAAATTAGAGTCAAGGAAAATGACAATTTTAACTGCTGCTGAAAATACATTTCCAAGAAATGGAATTATTCTTCCCCCTGCATTACCCCTTCCTCCAAAATAAGGTTTTGGTGCTAATACAGCTACAATAGTATTACTCCAGAAAATAGGGTTTTTATATCCTTTTTATATTTAAAAGCATATATTTTTTAAATTTTCTATTAATATCCCCTTATTCTAAATATGGCTAGAAGATAAAGGATCTCTAGATTTGGGAATAAGAATTTATATGATTAATAATAATAACATTAAAAATCTGTCTTTTGTTTTGTGACTTTCAAATCATAAACTATTTTGTTTTAAATCCTTCTAATATGGCCAGAACATGGTTGGGCATAAAATATCTTCAAAACCAATACAACCGGGACACCTGGATGGCTCGGTTGGTCGGTTAAGCATCTGCCTTTGGCTCAGGTCATGATCCCAGCGTCCTGGGATCAAGTCCCCTGTCTGACTCCCTGCTCAGCAAGGAGCCTGCTTCTCCCCCTGACTGCTGCTCCCCCTGCTTGTGCTCTCTCTCTCACTCTTTCTGACAAATAAACAAAATCTTTAAAAACAAAAACAAAATCAATCAATACAAAAACAAAACAAAAAATAGATGAGGGAATCATATTGAAGGGAAAATGAGGATAGGCAGGAAAAATGACGAAGGAGTCAGGATTGCAGCTGGGAAGTGCACTTGCTAGAAATGGACCATAAGTGAGATCCAAGCTTTCTAGCAGCCAGTAAAACATGAGCTCCACTCCACTACCCGATTCAATGCCTGTAACATGCCCAAAATCCAGTTTCTTAGAAGTAGTACATCTATTCTGGTTACTGAAACCCAAGTCTGGTCTTTCCCAAAAAGGACCCCATATGATACAGTAAGCCATGCTCTCAACAACACCCTTAAAATACAAAGCATTTCACAGAGTTGTTTTCTACCAGGGTTCTCCAAGTATCTGGTGTTACATAATGTCAAACGGTGTGCTTAAGAGTTATTCTCAGGGGTACAATGTAGGTACAGATGCCTGATATTAATAGGATCTACAGGAATGCACCACATATAATAAGGTCATCATAAGTAGTATTTCTCTTAACAGAATTCTAAAAACATCCACCTCTATTATGAAAAACTTCAAACATGCAGAAAGAAGTTAAAATGATACTAATGCATAGCCATATACACATTATCTAGAGACAAGTGTTAACATTTTTTAATCTGTTTTCTATGTGTGTCTACACTTAGTTGCAGGCATCAGGACCCTATACCTCTTAATCATATATATCCTAGAAATACTTTCTCCTAATTAACCACACCACTGTTACACTTCAGAAAAAATGAAAAATAACTCTCTAATGTCATTGGATGTAGCCAGTCTACATTGAAATTTCCTAACCTGCTCCCTGCCCTCTGTATCAGTATTCAAGTACTGTTCCGCTGTTCTTTCTCTTCTGTTCTACAAGGATTTCCCTTTTTTTTTAAGAGACAGAAAGCAAGGGGGAGGGGCAGAGGGAGAGAGAGCATCTTAAGCAGGATTCACACCCAGCACAGAGGCCAATGACACAAGACTCGATCTCACGACCCTGAGATCATGACCTGAGCCAAAATCAAGAGCCAGAACACTTAACCGACTGAGCCACCCAGGCTCAGGATCATGAGAAAGAGCTGCGCATCCAGCTCTGTGCTCTGTGCTGAGTCTGCATGAGATTCTTTATCTCCTTCTCCCTCTACCCCTTCCCTGACTTGCACTAAATAAATAAATAAATAAATAGATAGATAGATAGATAGATAGATATCTTTAAAAAAAAAGTTACCAGCTGGGGGTGCCTGGATGGCTCAGTCGGAAGGACATGCCACTCTTGATCCGAGGGTCATGACTTGGAGCCCCACATTGAGTGTAAAGATTATAAACATAAACTCAAAAAAATAATTTAAAAAATAAGAATAAAATGGTACCAGCTGAAGTGGGTTTTGAGGTACAACGCATATACTATATACACATACAATAAAATTAGCCCATTTTAGATGTATAGTTGTATGAATCTTTTTTTTTTTTAAAGATTTTATTTATTTATTTGACAGAGAAAGACAGCCAGCGAGAGAGAGAACACAAGCAGGGGGAGTGGGAGAGGAAGAAGCAGGCTCTTAGTGGAGGAGCCTGATGTGGAGCTCAAACCCAGAACGCTGGGATCACGCCCTAGGCCGAAGGCAGTTGCTTAACCACTGTGCTACCCAGGCGCCCCTACTTGTATGAATCTGATAGCCAAAATATAGAATATTTTCATTACTCTAAAAAGTTCCCTCATGGCCCTTTGTTGTCAATCCCTCTTACCAGTCCCCAGGCAATGCTGATTTTTTAATCTCCTATAGTTTTGCCTTTTTCAGAATGTCATATAAATGGAATATGGATAAAGTATACAGCTATTGGCAGAGCTCATTCCTTTTCACTGGTGAATGATACTCCATTATACAGATGTGCTACAGTAACATTTATTCATTCACAATTTGAAGCACATTCTGAGTTGTTTCCAGTTTTGGGTAGTAATATTTGCACACAAGTTTGTGTGTGGACACTTTTCATTTCTCTTAGGTTAATACCTAAGAATGGTATTGTTGGATTTTGTAACAATTTTCTTTTTTTTTTAAAGATTTTATTTATTTATTTGAGAAAGAGCACGTTCCCACACAAGCAGAGGGAGGGGCAGAGGAAGAGGGAGAGAGAATTTCAAGCAGACTATGCACTAAGCATGGAGCCCAATGCAGGGCTTGACTTCATGACCCTAAGATCATGACCTGAGCTGAAGTCAAGAGTAAGAAGCTTAACCAAGCTGTCCCTATGATAATTTTTTACTTAACACTTTAAAAAAAAAAAAAAGATTTATTTATTTATTTGAGAGAGAGAGAACATGAGCACAAGCAAGGAGTGGAGCAGAGGGAGAGAATCTCAAGCAGACTCCCTACTGAGTATGGAGCCAGATGCAGAGCTCCATCCCACAAACCCAAGACCATGACCTGAGCCAAAACCAAGAACTGGACACTCAGTCCACCTAGCCACCCAGGCACCCCTCTGCTAAACTCTATAAGAAACTAACACTTTGGGGCACCTGGATGGCTCAGTTGTTAAGCGTCTTCCTTCGGCTCAGATCACGATCCCAGGGTCCTGGGATCTAGCCCTGCTGTGCAGGGAGCCCACTTCTCTCTCTCCCACTCCCTCTGCTTGTGTTCCCTCTCTTGCTGTCTGTCAAATAAATAAATAAAATCTTAAAAAAAAAGAAAAAGAAAAGAAACTAACACTTTTTTGGGACACCTGGGTGGCTCAGTCGGTTTAGTGTCTGCTTTTGGCTCAGGTCATGATCCCAGGGTCCTGGGATCCAGCGGGCATCAGGCTCCCTGCTCAGCAGGGAACCTGCTTCTCTCTCTCCCTCTGCCCCTCCCCGTGCTTGTTGTGCTCTCTCTCTCTCAAATAAATAAATAAAATCTTAAAAAAAAAAAAACTAACACTTTTTCAAAGTGGCTGTACCATTTTGCATTCCCACTAATCATGTATAAAGATCCAGTTTTTCCACATCATTTCTAGTGTTTGAAATTGTAAATATTTTTTATTTTAGCCATTAGAATCAGTGTATAGTATTATCTCATTATGGTTTTAATTTGCATTTCCCTTAATAATTAATAATGCTGAACATCTTTTCATGTGTTTACTTGCCATCATGTATTTTCCTAAGTGTCTGTTCAAATCTTTCGCCTATTGTTTTCAATTAGGTTGTTCATTTTCTAATTATTGAGATATGAGGGTTCTGTACATATTCTTGATAATGTGCTTTACAAATATATTCTCCCAATCTGTGCTTTTATTTTCATTATCTTAACAGTGTTTTTCTAATAGAAGAATTTTTTAATTTCAATGAAGAACAACTAATTTTTCCTTTATAGAAAGAAGTGTAGAGCTTACTCAAATATTTTTCTTTTATAGACCTTGCATTTTGTATCAAATCAAAGAAGTCTTTGAAGAATCATGAAGATTTTTACCTATATTTTTGACCTGAAGTTCAGTAATTTTAGGTTTTATATTAAATCTATGCTCCATTTTGAATTAATTTTTGTACATGGTGCAAAACACCAGCAGAGGTTCATTTTAAATTAAATATGGATGTCCACGTTCCAGTACCCCTGCATTGCATTTGTATCCTTGTCAAAAATTAAGTATGTGTGAATCCATTTCTGGACTCAATATTCTATCACGTTAATCTATGTGTCTACTCTTTCACCTGTTACCACCTTGTCTTGATTAGTATTGCTTTAGGCTCTTGAAATTAGTACTGTCCTCCAACTCTGTTCTTTTTCAAAATTGTTTTGACTATTCTAGTTCCTTTGCTTTTCCATAAACATTTTGGAATCAGTTTGTTGATTTCAACAAAAAAGCTATGATTGTGATTAGGGTTACACTGAAACTATGAATAACATGGGGGGAGAACTGACATCTCAACAACACTGAATCTTCCAAACAATGAACACTGCATTCCTGAGATAAGCCCCACCTGTCTGTGATATATCGTATTTATTGGTGAATACAATATGCTAATATTTAGTTGGAAATTTTATGTCCAAATTCAACGAGAGATTTTGGTCCACAGTTGTTTCGGGTTTTCTCTTACAACGCCTTTCTCTGGCATTGGTGTCTAACTCAATTGCTAGAGAATTCATGTGCAAGGGTAAAAGGACTTAAAATAGGAATACCTTACATATCCTAGAAGAATAGAATATTAAAAATTTTGTAGAATAAGCTCAAATCCGGGGTGTCCGGGTGGCTCAATCAGTTAAGCGTCTGCCTTCTGCCTTCAGCTTGGGTCATGATCTCAGGTCCTGGGCTTGGGCCCTACATTGGGCTCCCTGCTCAGCAGGGAGTCTGCTTCTCCCTCTCTGCCTGCCTGCAGCTTGCTCTGCTTGTTCTCTCTCCCTCTTTCTCCCTCTGCCAAATAAATAAAATCTTTAAAAAAAAAAAAAAAGAGCTCCAATCCTATTTTTAAAGGTTTAAAAGAACATTTACATGTTTAAAAGTGTTTTTTGTCACGAACCTAGGAACGAAAATTACTGTAATTACACGGAACTGTCAAATAAATAAATATAATCTTAAAAAAATACTCCTGCTATAATCAACTGAATATCATATTTAGGCCACCACTAATATGTCATCCAGGATATTAATACTGAGTTCTACTGACTTCAAACTTTCAAACCTGCAAACTCTTTTTTTAGTGTGATAAAGAAGTAAACAGTTTACATTACTCTCAGAAATATTTTATTTGAATTAAGTCACTGAGTCTTTCCCTCAGTGTATTTTTATGTATTTTATTATTTCACAAAATGAGCTGGTCATTTAAGTAGCCTAGAAATACTTTTGAAGTACATCTGATAGTAAAACTGGTTTTACTGTCATTTAGGGAACAATATAAAACAAAAGTTACTTAGGCTTGCTTCTTTTTAGGAAATCATTTGTTCAATATAGCTAATTACAGATTAGCTGCCAACATTTACAATATTTCACAAAAAATTCAGAACAAGTCTCCTTTAAGTAAAAGAGTACCCTAGGGTTCGAAAATACTTGATATACATACACATACCAAATACATAAAAATTTGAGTTACCAATATTTGATTTTTTGCTATATAAAATTCTAATTAAAAGATACCTAAAGCATAGGGGAACCTGGATGGCTTAGTCAGAAGAGGGGGCAACTCTTGATCTTAGGATCATGAGTTTGAGCCCCATACTGGGTGTACAGATTACTAAAAAAAAGCAAATTAAAACACACACACACACACACACACACACTAAAAGAAAACCCCAAAACCAAAACAACAAAAAACAAAAGAAAAAGAAAGGAGAAAAAAACAAAAAACAGAGGCACTGGGTGGCTCAGTAGATTGAGTTTCTGACTCTTGATTTCAGCTCAGGTCATGATCTCAGGGTGGGGCTCCACGCTGGGCATGGAGTCCGCTTGGGATTCTCTCCCTCCCTCTGTCCCTCCCTCCCCTCATGCACACACATTTACACTCTCTCTCTCAAAAAACCAAACCAAAACCAAAACCAAACCAAACAAAAAGATATCTAAAGCATAAAGTGGGGTATATTTCTACCATAAGCTAAAGTAATTAATTTTCTTCCCCAAAGTCTACTCCATCTTCCTCCTATTCACTCTGTATTAATCATGTCCTTAAAGAATCAAAACCAAACTGAAAGAAGTGAAAATATACATGAGAAATACTCAAACTGGTCGTCTTACTCAATAAATTTACAACATAAACTTTTTATTGTCAAGAAATAATATTTGAGTCCCTCTCCCACTTTTTTTGTTACTGCTGGATCTCTAACGAGTGACATCTGTGAAAATAAACAATTGCATTTTCATCCAAACACTGAATATAAAATGAGCCTGAATCATCCCAAACAGAGGACTATTCTCTCAATAAGTGGGTAGAGCTATTGTCCGTTGGAATTATACAGAGAGGGCCTGTGTACAAACTACCCAAACTACCTACTGATATATTTCAGCAGCCAAGCAAACTACCCAGATTTTCACTGACAAACTTAATGCAAACAGACACTTAAGTGGAGTCACACCTGCCTACAGGCAGAAACATGCTGTTGCAATATCTTCTGGCAGTAGAGAAACCTATTTAAAAAAGCATTTTATCCCAAAGTGTATTTACTCATTTACTCTAAGAAAAATTAAAGTATAGTGCTCTGCATTTTAACAAGCAAATAGTTCTAAAAGATACTAAAAACCAAAACTGCATTGTTAAACTGATCAATCACATCTGCATTTTTTTTAAAGATTTTATTTACTTACTTGAGAGAGAGAGCACGAGCAGGGGGGAGGGGCAGAGGGAGAGGGAGAAGCAGACTCCCTACTGGGCAGGGAGCCCGATGAGGGACTTGATCCCAGGATCCTGAGATCATGACCTGTGCCAAAGGCAGATCCTTAACTTACTGAGCCACCCAGGCGCCCCTCAATCACAGCTTTAAAAAGGTGTAGGCAGTTGCAACAAAGAGTACTCTGTACGAAGATTTTTAATTCTGTCCATTTTGTTCTAAAAGGCACAATTAGGGAGGATATGTTATGAATGTTAAAAAAATATTTTTATGGAAGGTCCCACAATGCAATGGTAAAAACAAATGATAAGTAGAACATTAGAAGGAATAATCTCCTGACAGCAAGAGAGATTCTGCCTTCTAATTAAAACATGGGCACTTAATATTTTAAGATAATGTGATGCCAATTATCTTTGAGCCATCTTCATTATTAAGTATGGGACACTTTTAGTAAATAAGTAACCCAAGAACAACATCTCTAAATAGAAATAAATAGCTTTACTATCAGAGGAGTTCTATGGGAAGTTTAAGTCTCTTCTTCCTCAAAATTTTGCCATAAATGATCAAAATGTCAATGGTTTTATCTAAAAATAATTTTTGTCTTTCCTGAAAAAAGACCTTACAAAGTAGGATCGTATCCCCAACTCCATCTGCTCCTTCTCAAGATCCTCTGCTGAGGCTTCTTCCTCTGCTTACCCCTTAAAAAAATCCATTCCCCAATATTTACTTAGTCATCCATTCGTGCATTCACTCACTCACTCATTCTGTCTGTCTCTTCAACCAAGGTGCCTGCTCAATGCTTCTTTCTTTTCACATTATGTATTTAATCTTGGTCACATGAATCTGTAACCACAGCCTCAACAAGGAACTCAATGAAGAATATAAATCAAAATTATCTCCCCAGTCCTACTGTCTCTCTGCAGGTCCTGATACATCAGACTGCGTGTTCGACATTCACTTTCCTCCTCATGCAAATCCTTGAAACATCTCAAATTCATGGACTAAACAGCAATCACTATTTTAGCAATAAAATCTCCTCTGTTCCAAACTTCGTCTTTAGAAGGTCTTCTTGTAGGCATAGGTACAAAAATCTCAGGTCACCCTTGACTTCTCGCTCTTTTACCAAAATGCCAATACTGACAAAATCATTTTTTCCACAATGTCCCCAACCATGTCTTCTACCTTCTATCCCCCCACTTCCTTATAGCATGTCCTTATTTCTGATCTGCATTACTAAGTAGCATCCCAAATGAAGATGGACTGGGGAGTGAGGAAGATAGAGAATGGGAGACCAAGCCATCAACACTTACATTTTAATGGACATCTCTCCATAACTCTCCTCTAGTCAGAAACCTACACTCTTTAAGGCACTCCTCAGACTGATATTCAGAACTGTCTGCAGTTTGATCCCTACTTTTCTTTCTTGTCCTATCTCCTGATTTTTCTCCCTGTGCAGCTAAGCACTCCTAAGTAAACCAATCTGGTAGTACAGAAACTGCAATGTGCCTCGTCCTGTCTTTGCTTTGCCCGCACTGTATCTCCTTTTGCTCAGTATTTGCATGCTAAAGTTTAATTTTTCATTCACATTCCAGCTCTGTTTTCCAAGCAATCACCCCAGATCCACTGTAGTGTCTTCCACCTCACTCAATTCAGAAGATGTACACACTTACAGTGACTGGGCCATATTAGATACTAGAGATGCAGGATTTAAAAAAGAGCGAGGTAAGGTAAGCAGGCAAATGAAGACAGTTTTGACATTGGGGAAATGGGTTTGGGATCATCCTCTACCTAACAAAGTCCAGTAGCCAGGGCAGACCTTGCAGAAGCATGAGAAAGCATATGGCCCTTCTGGGAAACTGCAAACAGGAACAGCTGAACAATAGGGTGTGATGAGAGGGAGAGGAATGAGCTAAACTGTAAGAGAAATTGCAGGCAGGCTACCTAAAGAATTTTGACTCTTAAATAGGGAAGGGACCTGATTGGATAGGATCCTAAGGCGTAATTAAAGGCAAGACTAGAGGGAAGTATGGAGATCAGTACGGAAGTTGCTACAGTAACCTAGAATTATATACTAAAACACTAAATTTGGCTGTGGTAGTGGGGATAGAGAGATGGACACAGGCTTGGGAGGCAATAAAGATACAGAAATGATCTGGATTCAGTAAAGAGAACAGATGACTACAAGAGAGTTGGAGCAAAGCCAAGACTCCAGGGGAAGAGTGACTTTTAAGTCAGTTCTCAAACTCCAGGGTACGTAAGACCCAACTGGAAAGCATAGTAAAAAATCATATTTCCAGGGGCGCCCAGCTGGCTCAGTCAGAAGAGCCTGTGGCTCTAGATCTCGGGGTTGTGAGTTTGAGCCCCACGTTGGGAGTAGAGATTACTAAAAATAAATAAACTTGAATAAATAATTATTTAAATTAAATTAAAAGCAAATCAGATTTCCAGGCCCCACTCCCTGAGATCGTGATTTTATAACTCAGGAGCTTCTGCTGCACAGATTATGCCTTGAGAACCTGTGGTTGAAGGATAGGGGAATACTCTGGAGCAAGAAGGAACTCAGACAGGGTGCGCTTCTGGAAAAACAACCCCTCCCACCTTCCCAAGGTAGACCTAAATGTGCAAACAGAGAGAGTATGATCCTTGGAAAGCTAGTCACATAGACTAGAGTATCAAATATGGGGGAAGGTAATTACCAGAATAGTCTCAGGTGTGGTTTGAGACCATGTACGTTGGAATCGCCTGTGAGGCTTGTTAAGAATGATGATTCCTGGGGCGCCTGGGTGGCACAGCGGTTAAGCGTCTGCCTTCGGCTCAGGGCGTGATCCCGGCGTTATGGGATCGAGCCCCACATCAGGCTCCTCTGCTATGAGCCTGCTTCTTCCTCTCCCACTTCCCCTGCTTGTGTTCCCTCTCTCGCTGGCTGTCTCTATCTCTGTCAAATAAATAAATAAAATCTTAAAAAAAAAAAAAAAAAGAATGATGATTCCTGGACTCAACCCAAGAACTACTGATAGAGAATTTCTGGCAACTGGGACTCTGCATCTTACACAAGCTTTCTGGATGACCCTTAAGCATGCCAAAGTTTAAGAACCACTGTCACAGGCAGACATTTCTAGAAAGAACAGTATATTCCCTACCTCACCTCTGCTACTGGAAGTACTACTACAAGGGAAGTGATATACTTTCCTTAGAAAGAAAGTTATGATTATTACAGTTGAAACGCCATTAGAGTCAGTAAGAAATGATGATGATAACAAATGACATTTATATAGTGTCTTCTGCTCAAAACTCCCTATTTACAGTAAAGTATATCACTTCCTCACAATTACGTTGGGGGATAAATAGTATTATTCCTACTTTATAGATGAAGAAGCAAACCCAGACAGGTTTAATAATCTACCTGCAATTGCACAGAATAATACAACCAGGACTCAAGACCAAGCCTCTGACTCCAAATACCATATTCTGCCCCAGTATTCCATACTGGCTCTTTTAGGAACTAAATCTCAGTCTGATTCCTACTTTCACCATTCAGAGTATCACTTCATTGGGAAGATGCACTCTGATTTCCAACCAAGTGAATGAAAGAAATATTTGAAACATAGCCTCCTTGTTTCCTAGAATAATGTGTCAAATATCTGAGTCACCACAATGACCTCAGAACTGACAGGAAAAGCTATGTTAGAGACATAAATCAGGAATCCAGAAGAGCTGTTATTTAAGAAGCTTCTCCAAAATTTTATATCAAAAGACATCACCCCAAAATGTAATTTAGCCTCGATTGTCACCCATGTAAAACATCCCTTAATTCAGACGTGGTTCACAATGATAGAGCACCATACAGAAACTGTTTTCTACCCCGACTTCCTCATAGTCAGGAAAAATAGAATTTATATCAGTTGTTTCTAAGCTTTATTCCTAGTCATGGAATTTAAGCCAAATCTAAACACGCTGAAAATTAGGAAATTATTTCTTCTTCTTTGTTTCCCTGTTTTTCTTTTCCAGTTTTATTGAGAAATAATTGACAAACATCACTGTGTAAGTTTAAGGCATAAGGCATGATGGTTTGGTTAACATATATTGTGAAATAATTACCACAGGAGGTTCCACTACTATCCATCTTCTCATTTAGATATAATAAAAAGAAGAAGAAAGGGGGAAAAAATCATCCCTAGTTTTAACCCTGCCTTAGTCATAGAATCAAATGGCAGACCAAATCTCAAATAGGGAATCTAAAATTAAAGACATGCTGGGAAATTAGGCTATTTCTAGATCAGTGATTCTCAACGTTCCCTTCTGCCTCTACTGTTCACATCCCCACGTTACTCTTATCATCAAATACAGGAAATGTCCTTTAAAAAAAAAACTAAGCAATCTCTACACCCAACATGGGGCTCAAACTCACGACCCTGAGATCAAGGGTCACATGCTCTTCCGACTGAGCCAGCCAGGTGCCCCAATACAGGAAATGTCTTTTTTTAAATAAAGATTTTATTTATTTATTTATTTGAGAGAGAACACACAAGCAAGGAGAAGGGGAGAGGGAAAAGAGACTCTGAATTGAGCAGGGAGCCTGACACAGGGCTCCATCCCAGGACCCTGGGATCCTGACCTGAGCTGAAGGCAGACACTTAACTGAGTGAGCCACCAAGGCGCCCCAGGAAATATCTTAATTAACAAGACTAATGAGTATTTGGGGAAGGACAGGGAAGAGAGATCCTGAGATACTGTCTCCCAACACAGAATGTCTCTATCAAAATTAAAGTAAAGTTTCTATCTTCCCAAGAGACCTTCTACTGTACTTAGCATTTAACTCTCTGCCTGGTTGTTTACAGTTCCTAGTCAATATTCTTTTGCTTATTCAAGTCCGTGAGTGATTTAACATGCAATGGACATGTCTGTACTTTGTTCAGGTGTCTGGACAAAAGCACACTTAGGTAAGTGTTATTTGTTTACACGGTTTATTATAAAACAGGTATTTTTGGTGTTCACTATAAAAATAATACCAAACTAATTTTTACACATAAGACTGCTATCGTAAATCTATAAACCGCATGTCTAATCCTTTATAAAAATTCTCTCTGCTGCTATTCTTAGAACATTCCTGTGGCTAGGGCAGGCATAATTATCTTCATTTTGCAGATGAGAAACCTGAGGCTCAGAGAATGAAGAGATTTGCTTGAGGTCACACAATTAATCAGAAGCAGCAGAGGCAGAACCCATAAAAAGATGCCTTTTTGTTTAGGGCATTCTACTAAAGTTACAAGTAGAAAGTGTTCCCCTACAGCTTTCAAGGTTTTCTAAATAGTAAAAGAAAAAAAAAATTGCAGAGTATACATTTCAATTTGTACTCTGTTTGGACTCAAATTCTAACACTGGTATCTTGTTTTGCAAAGAGGGCGAAACATGCCGGCTTATTTGTAAGGTAAGCTTGCAGTATTACACATTATTTGTTTAAAAAACACAAAATGAAATTCCAAAGTTAAGGAAAACTCATTTAGGAAAGAAAACATTATCTCTCCTAGGCAATGTTCTAAAAGAGGAGGATTTACTTTCTACCACGCTCCTCAGAGATTTTCAATGCACTAAGACCTACACAATAAGGATAACTAAGTGGTGAGCCAAATGGACTAACTATGTACAATTGGAATGCAAAAAGCCTATTCAAGCAGCAATTGTGTAGTGTCATGAGGCAACACACGTTTTTATAAGCACTCATTAAAAGTTAGTCACAATTTGAGATCTTGTCCAACCGGTATGGTATGCCCCAAGTTAGTGATCTTAAATGAGACAAAAATGACCGATCATTGTTTAACGTGTATTAAACAAAACAGGATGATATTCATTTCCTCTTAACAGCATATTTTAGGATTTTATGGATTAACTCTTTCAAGCACAATAACTGGTGATATCCACAAACCAAGTGATTTTACCTTTTAAAATAAATCTATATTGTAAATCATTTACTTGGGGGCAGATATATGAGGACAATTACCATATTGAAGCTAGTTAAGTTCTTCAAAGATAGTCACCTTGTTCTGGTCACACTAATATGTCATAACAATGACCAGTATATGCTGATAATTGATTCAGGAGCTAAGTCACTTAAGGAAAATACTAGGTTTGTGCCATGATTCATTCTGTTTAGAGCTCAGTATTCACTTATGATTTACCTAATTTGAGTGGAGAACATTTTCTCATTCTTAAAAGGAAAACAAAGATGTTTTTGATGACAAGAATATAAAAAGCTACAGGATAAAATTAAGGTATATCCTGAATGAAGGATGCAAATCACCTGTAACAAAACACTACTACATTTCTACAGATTTTTAAAAATCTCAGTTTGTCCTTTAATGCTTCTCATTTTCTTCTCACATCATCCCCGTGTAAAAGCAAGAAGGTGGTATTGTTATTTATTGTTATCCTAATGTACAGAGTCGATATAACTTACCTATGGTTATAGAGTGACTCAGTGGCCACACCAAGAGTCTGAAGAGTCTATGGTGCTGCCCTGACTCCAAGCTTAGGACTTCTTCCAACATGTCAAACTATAAAATGTGTCATGGATTAGAATTCAATACAGCATGCATTATGATTCTCTCTCTGCTGCCTATAGGAACAATCCAAAAAAGTATGAGCTTGTATGTACTCAGCACTATGCCAAGCATCTCAAGGATTCAGAAGATTTATGATGTACAGTCCCTTCCATACGATGCTTAAAATTCGGGTGCAGAGACAAAAATGACGGGCATGAAGTAAATCTCAAGAGTAAGCAATATTTGTTAGAGTTAAAATGGTGTTTAAAGTAAGAGATCAACTGGCTGGCATCTTCCAACTGAACTTCTGGAAAGACTAGGATTGACGGGGAGTCACTATAGATCCAGTGCTAACTGGTAGCCTTGCAGATTTAAAAACACTATTCTAGCCCCAACCCAATGAGACCAAGTGAGGGAGTCACGTATCTGCTACTTAAAACAAATCTGCAAAGGTGTCACAGAGTATTGCATTTTAGGTCTACAAAGACCATTTATCGGGGCGCCTGGGTGGCGCAGTCGTTAAGCCTCTGCCTTCAGCTCAGGGCGTCACCCCGGCGTTCTGGGATCGAGCCCCACATCAGGCTCCTCTGCTTCTTCCTCTCACACTCCCCCTGCTGTGCTCCCTCTCTAACTGGCTGTCTCTCTGTCAAATAAATAAATAAAATCTTTAAAAAAAAAAAGACCATTTATCTTAAGTAAGTTCTCAAAAGGTATCAGATTAAAAAAAAAAAAAAATCAGGGCACCCGGATGGCTCTGTTGGTCAAGCATCAGACTCATGATTTCGGCTCAGGTCGTGATCTGGGGATCGTAGGATCAGGCCCACAGAGGGCTCTCTGCACTTAGTGTGGAGTCTGATTGACCATCTCCGCACCCCCCCACCCCCACCACTTGTGCACGGACTCGCGCGTGCGCTCTCTCTCTCTCTCTCTCTCAAATAAATAAATAAGGTATCAGTTCAAAGTCTAAGGTCTTAATTTAAAGCAACAGTAACCCATCTTCCTTCTTTGTATTTCTACCACTCATGTATTAAATGTGCTTCAGTCACAAGCAGAAGCAGGAGAGACTATGTGCAGATATGCACCACAGGCCATTGGGTTTCAGCGTTTCCTGAAATGTGTATGACTTGATAATGGAATATTAAGTCAGCTAGAGAATAAGATGTTCAAATATCTGCTTCTACAGAGGGGAGAAATCTCATTTTATTTTTTTTAAGATTTTATTTTTTAAATAATCTCTACACTCAGCATGGGGCTTAGAACTCACAACCCAGGGGTGCCTGGGTGGCTCAGTCATTAAGCATCTGCCTTTGGCTCAGGGCAAGATCCTGGCGTTCTGGGATGGAGCCCCAGATCAGGCTCCTCCACTGGGAGCCTGCTTCTTCCTCTCCCATTCCCCCTGCTTGTGTTCCCTCTCTCGCTGGCTGTCTCTATCTCTGTCAAATGAATAAATAAAACCTCTAAAAAAAAAAAAAAAAAAAAAAAAAAGAACTCACGACCCCGAGCTCAAGAGTCGCATGCTCTACCAGCTGAACTAGCCAGGTGTTCCCAAATCCCACATTTTCAATGCCAGATTATATGAAAAAATAACAGGCACTCAAGAGTTTACGACTTTGATAGGGATACCGGATTTTTCTTCTCGGGCTCCTCCACCTCCCCAAACAAGATAAGATCTTTATTTAGCTTGCTTTTATTCTTACTTCCCAGGTTTGTTTGAAATCGGCAATTCTGGTATAGATTTTGTCTTCTAGAAAACTTAACTCTTCCATTATGTGATTCACAAATGTTACAAAAGCATTAACTTTCACCACCATCCAACCAATGGTTATTTAAGGTTAACTCAGTTTTACTGGGTTCTTAGTTCACCATTATTTCTCCTACCACATATCTTTTTATGTTCTGGAATACATCCTTAAGTACATATGTATGTTTTTGTGGGTTTTTTAAAAATTTATTTATTTATTTGAGAGAGAAGGAGAGAGCATGAGCAGGGAGGAGGAGCAGAGGGAGCAGCAGGCTCCCAGCTAACCAGGGAGCCGGGATGCAAGGCTCAATACCAGGACCCTGGGATCATGATCTGAGCCGAAGGCAGATGCTTAACCGACTGAGCCACCCAAGCGCCCCTATACCTATGTTTTTGACAAAATTTTACTCTGGATGATTCTTTAGTCCTAACAGCTGACTCAGAGCTTAACTTTATTACGAAATCTAAATTTAAAATACTTCCCTTACAGCATTTTGTAGATCTTGCCCTATTTTTTTTTTTTTTACAAGTGGCAGATAAGAAATCTGATACCTACAAAATCATAGTTGCTTTATGGGTAACCTCTTTTTTCCCTCTCTCTAGAAGCTAGCAGGAATTTCTTTCTGTCACAGAGTTCAAAACTTTCACCAAGATATGTCTAGAACCCTTCTATCTGAAGGCTTAAGATTTTCTTCAAGTTTGAGAAATTTGTGGGGTTTTTCCCTTACTTTTTTATCATTCCTTCCTCACCCTCCTTGTCTTCCAGATTTCCTTTAGAAACATAGTGGCTTTCCTACCTCGATTTTCTGTATCACAAATTTCATCTCATATTTTTTATCACTTTGGTCTTTCAGACTAGGTTTAGGATGAATCCACTGGCTTGATCTCCCAAATCACTAAATTACTCTTTATCCCTGACACAGTGCTATTTACCCATCCTATTAAGATCACATTTCTGAAAACACAGTTGTAGTTTTTAAGAAATGTCATAAGTTTCTTTCTTTTTTAACAGCAGTCTTCGTTTTATGGATTTGAAAGTTTTGAATGCTTAAGGATGGATACCAATTACACTTTTTTAAAGTTCTCTTCTGTGTTTTACGTTACCTCTGTTAACTGGGCATGGGAAGTAGGGTTTCCAGTCGTGCATCACGTGGTTTTGATTTTCCTAAAAAGTTTAGTGCTTCTTAGTAGTCTGCTCATATATATAAATGAGGGCATAGCTCTGTACTGTACAATATGATAACCACTATCCATATCTAGCTATTTCAATTGAATTAAAATTAAATTAAAATTTGATTCCTTATTTGTACTGTCCACATTTCAATACTCAATATGTACATGTGACTAGTGGCTACCATATTGGAGAGCACTAATATAGCACATTTCCATCATCATAGAAAGTTCTTCCAACAGTGCTGGTATAGAATAACCAGTATCAGATATGGGATGGGTTACTAAAGCAGAATTGAAGATCGCTATTGCTCTGGAAATGAATTCAGGTATTAATTATATAATCCCTGGCTCTGGCTAACAGGATGAAAATTAACAGCTTGATAGCTTTTGCTTTAGTATGCACAAGAAGTATATTACTTCCACGTAAAATTGTTCCTTGTTAAGCTCTGGGACCAAAAATGATCAGGAATGTTGCTCTGTTTTGTGTTTCACAGCATCTCCCCATCTTAGAGAGCTTTCTTCTGATTTTATCTGGAGAATAAATGCTGGAGAAAGTCACCTGATGCAAAGGATTGGTACAGATCTTGTGAATTCTGATACTGGCATTATTCTAGTTTACTAAAATTCCTGACTTCAATCTGTATTGTATTGCAGATTAATAAATTGTTTGGTTGCATAAGTCTAACCCTATCTACTTTACATTTTAATTTTCCTTAATGTTCTTTTCTGCTTGAAAAGTTTTCTAAAACTATAGTTTTGTTTTATAGTTTTCTTCCGTCATTTCACTGAAATTTGGGGGAAATGGAAAGATAAATGCATGTTTTCAGTCAGTCATTTTGAATTAGAGCCTTAGTAAAATTTGACTGAGTTTTCTAACTTGGTAGCAAAAATGCCTTAATAAAGGTGGCTCAGAGAATCACTAAGATTTGAGTTAACTACCACAGTAAACCAGGGAATTTTTTAATTTAAGTGTGCTAGGAAACAGCTGTCTGTGGAAACACCCTATGAGAGTCAAAGGACTGCCCATGGTTCATTAAGAGTTTAAATTAAAGCAAAAGTATCACATATCACAAAAGTAACCATACTATTTTTTTACATGTATAGATAATAGATCACAACTTATTCCACAGGACTATTCTAACTCTATTAAAAACTAGATCTCGTGGAGTGCCTGGGTGGCCCAGTCAGTTAAGCAGATGGCTTCGGCTCAGGTCACAATCTCAGGGTCCCTCAGTGCTCAGCGGGGAGTCTGCTTGAGGACTCTCTCTCTCCCTCTCCCTTAGCCAATCCCCCTGCTCACACTCTCTCTCTCTCTGAAAAAAATAAATAAATCTTAAAAAACAACAACAACAACAACAACTAGACCTAGCATTATGTATAAGCATTCAAGTTTATGGGAAATACGATATCATATTACTCTAGCATTATGTCCTATAAGCATTCAAGTTTATGGGAAATATGATATCATATTACTCTAATGTCCTGTGATAAAGGTTAATGATGTAATACATTCACATATACAAGTATATGCCATGATGTCAAATATATTACTCAAACTGATGACTTCAGTGACATGAGTAATTTCAAAACAAACAAATCAGCCACCTAGTAAGACAGGGATGAGCATTTAATAATATATAAATCTTCACAGAACAACAAAGCATTTAAAATAATCACCAGCTTAGCTTAGTAGTTCACAGCCATGATGCTGTAAATGCCGTATAACACCAAATGACCTTCAAAACCAGACCTGATTAATATAAAGGTACAACAGAATTCTGCTGATAATCCGTCACTGAAAATTATTGCACATACATAACTCCATCACCTATAAGAAATACGTCCTTGTTAAGGAGACAAGACTCTGACAAAGCAAAAACAAATGAAAGTATGTCATACAATTTAGTTTCAAAAGGACAATGTGAATAATAAATTTTAGAATGTAAACACAACTATTCCAACTAGAAATGAACTTGATGAAATATCCAAGAAAATGTCTACCAGGAAGATCTAAAAATATCATTCAACCTCATGAATAAACAGATAAACTGGAAGAGAATTAGGATTGAGGTTGAAATAATCAGCTCCGAAGCTATGGAAAAGTTCAAATATACTCCTGCTATTCTGAGAAGCCAAAAATCCAACAGAGACCAAATTAATCATAGCTGGAAAACAAAATCACAACAATTTCTTTCAGCCCAAAAAAGTATTACATGAAGTTTTTATTGTATATTTAAAGAGTTGAGATGATCCGTCAGGATGCTACACCCACTAATACTATCTCTGAAAAGAGAGGATGGTCATTCAGGTTACCTATGGCCCTCTCTCCTTCGCTTCCAAAAGCTGTGACTTCAAAGTTATTTTAAAATATTTCACATGCATCAAGATAATGGTTAAATTTGAGGAGGAGAGTAGTAATGACTAACTGAGACAAGTAGCATTCTCTTGATCTGTGTATTGGTTACACAACTATGTTCACTTTGTGAAAATTCACTGAACTCTATTAGTTCAGAGTTCTTGCACTTTTCTGTATGTATGTTATACTTTAACAGAAGTTTATTAAGTAAAAATTCTCCATATTTGCCTTTTTCCGCTTTTTAAAGTAGCTACTAGTGTGAGATTCCTGAATGAAAGATTCATAACCCACTCATCTTTTTGCTGATGCTTGGTACATAGTAGAGGTTTAATAAAGACAGGTAAATTGACACAAATCAATTAATTGTACAATGTTGATAAGAATTACTTGATTTCCACTCTTTCAACCCACATCACAGAACTACTTGCTATTGGTCCATGAGTTGTTAAAAAAATGCTTGAGTCCCTGTCCTCTGAGAGAAAGATGGTATTTGTATACATATGTGTGAGAGAAAGGCAAAGAAGCCAGGACATAAATGCTAATATCTAATACGACACGCACCATATGTGTGGTGAGGACAATAAATGCCATAGGGAAGGAGGGAGACATTCCAGTGGGATTAACCAGGAAGGGAATAACTGAAGGAGTAGCATGTGAGCATGATAAACATCTTAGTAAGATGAAGGAATGGACTAGCATTTACAGAATGCTTAACACTGCATGCCAGGTACCATGTGAGCATTTTCACAAACCTTACTCAATCTTTACAATACAGCTAAGCCCACTAAGACCCTGACAGACTGAACAATGTGTGTAAGATCACACAGTCAGTAAATAGCATAGAATGTGACCTAAACTTTTGACTCCAAGATCAATGTCTTTCTGCTACACCATGCTGCCACTGTCCTGAACAAGAGCTTGAGATTTTTGGCCAAAAATCCAAAAGCTCACACATGAAATCTGACAAAAACTGACAAGGAATTTTTTCCTACCCAATGTACCCAAAATATTTTTATTCTTCAAAGTTACCTGACCAAAACCAAACCAAAACAGACCACATTTACTTACAAGAATGATGGTCTAAATTGACAGTACTGAAACTAATTCATAGCTTGAGATCAATCCATTCAGTTATTCTCTTTGGTAAAAAGATTTTAGTCAACCACAGGCTTCTAATTGATAGGCTTATCAATTTAAGAGACGCTTTCATTCTTATGCTTTTGCCACCACATAATGTAATATGTTCATTTTGGCAATATGCATAAATACCTGTTTATAATCTTGTTTTGGAAAAAGACCTTCACAGACTCATAGCCTCTTCTTGCCCTTCTCTCTTCATTTTAAGAGGACCTTTACTCATTCATTCAAACATTACTGAGGAGCCTTCAATGTGTCAGGAACTCTTCCCTCAATAATGACTAAGAGAACACTTGTTTTCCAAAGATTATTTAATGGAACAATAATTTTACCTGATCTTTTGTTTTGTTTCCAGATTAAACTCCTTCAACTTCTTGACCCACAACCTACAAATTGATCAGTACTCATTCTCCCTTTCTGCTTTATTCCATTCTTCTATCTCATTCCATTTTAACTTTTCCTTGACCCTTCATCCCCAAGCTGTACTATCTCCCTGAGGATAATACTGTATCAATTATTTCCTTTCCCTCCCTTCCTTTATTTTATTATTTTTTTTAAGATTTTATTTACTTATTTGACAGAGATAGAGACAGCCAGCGAGAGAGGGAACACAAGCAGGGGGGAGTGGGAGAGGAAGGAGCAGGCTCCCAGCGGAGGAGCCTGATGTGGGGCTCGATCCCATAACGCCGGGATCACGCCCTGAGCCGAAGGCAGACGCTTAATGACTGCGCCACCCAGGCGCCCCTCCCTCCCTTCGTTTAGGAAGGAGTATAGTACTACCCTGTACTACCCTTGTCACAGCATTTAAGACATTGTTATAATTATTTATTTACTTCATTCAACCCACCAGCTACTTACTGAATACTTCCTATGTACCAACCCCTGATCTACCACTGGTCTAGGTATTGAGGATATAAAAATATATATTTTCCCTGGTGAAAATCATATTCCAGCGTGGACTATAAATAAGACAAACAAATAAATAAATAATATGCCAGAATGTAATGAAGTTATACAAATTAAAATAATTTAACAGTTCATAGTTTTGCTGATAAATTGAAACACAGCGGGGAAAAAATAAAGAATGTGAGAGAAGGTCAAAAATCAAGGATGAGGGGCGCCTGGGTGGCTCAGTCGTTAAGCGTCTGCCTCTGGCTCAGGGCGTGATCCCGGAGTCCTGGGATTGAGCCCCACATCAGGCTCCTCTGCTGGGAGCCTGCTTCTTCCTCTCCCACTCCCCCTGCCTGTGTTCCCTCTCTGGCTGGCTGTCTCTCTCTCTCAAATAAATAAATAAAATCTTTTAAAAAATAAAATAAAATAAAATAAAATTACCTCTTTAAAAAAATCAAGGATGATTCTTATATTTTTGGTGTGAGGAACTGGGTAAATGATGGAGCTGTTTACAGAGCTGGGGAATACTGGAGGAAAAGGTTTGAGAGAGAAAGACTGAGAGTTCTTTCTCTGCCATGTTAAACTTGAGATGCGTTTTTGATATTCAAGAATAGAGGTCAAGTAGGTAGCTAAATATACCACTCTGCAGCTCAGGACAGAGGCTGGCCTGGAGCTCCAGATGTGGAAGGTATCAGCATATAGATGGTATTTAATGCCATGGACTGAGCTGAATGAATAAATTATTTTAGAATTCAGATGAGTGTTCAAGAGGCAATGGTACTAAGTGATTGAGAAAGATGAGGACAGAGCATTATTAACCAAGGATTTGGCAATAAAGACATCAATGACTTGACAAGAGGGATTCTAGTGGAATGAGTACAAAAACTGTTTGGACAGGGATGAAAGCTATGGGATGTAAAGAAGTTGAGAACCAGGAGCTTTTCCATAGAGAGGAAGAAAGCAACAGGGTGAAGCTAGAAAAAAATATGGGTTCCACCTAAGGAGGGTTTTTTTTTTTTTTCTTAAATTGAAATAACCCATTGGAGACGGAAAGACTGATGATGCAGGACAACCTGGACAACAGAGGAGCCCTAAGCCTTTAAGTCCTTAGGTACACAATAGAGAGTAAGCCCCAGGGTGCAAGTGGAGGCCAAGTGGGAAGGACAAGTATTTCATCCACCGTCACAGGAAGGCAGAATATATGGGTACAGATGCAGATGATGGTGGAATAATAGAAAACTGGTTTGAAGCAGGGGTTCCATCAGGCAAGTACCAAAGAGGGAAAGAAGGATAAGGCTGCTGAGGTATAGGCAAGAAGAAAAAGGTATATTGATAGAAAGGAACTCCGAGCTAGATAAGGAAGGGAAAAGGGACATGAGTGGGATGCAGTAAAAAGCAGAAAGGTTAATGGACAGGAGTACCTAAGGAAGTTAAAAAATATATTTGAGGCATAAGCAAACTAGGTAAGTAGATGGTGATCCATTTTTCTAAAAAGTTTGTAAATGGAGCAGTTACCAGCACTCAGAAAGTGTAAGGTTTGAACATGGGAGTAGGTTTCTAATGGGGGTGGGGAGAGGTCTAAAAGCTGAGAGATCAGATGTTGGATTATCCACGGGAATGTAGCAATCACTAGGTATGATGACAGGAACTGTGGAAAGGCAGTGAGCCAGGTACTGATGAGGAGGTATAACGAGGAGGCAATGACAGATCCAGAAAGGATAAGTCTGATGTTATCAAAAGAGGTGGGAGTTTTGAGCAAGAAAAAAAAAAGGGCTGAAGCAGCAAACGGGAGAAAGAGTTCTAAATGGGAGGTGGGGCTGGGGCTGCAAATGTGGGGTGAACAAATATCACTTAAGGACTACAAGGAAACAGAGTTCGGGGGAACAGTCAGGTAGGGCAAGAAAGTGAAAGCAACTGTGTTCAACACTATGTCTCTATTTGATTACAATAAACTATTGATTCCAGGAGGCCGACTGGAAGGGATGGAGGGGGGGCACTGAAAGGTTGGAAGACTGCGCCAGGTGAGGATATGCACAAGCCAAATGAGGATAAATTTCCCAGTAGTAACAGCTAACCTGGGAATCTCAGACTCTAAAAAATCAACCAAAACACCTTTCCGAAGCTTCATAAGAGTAGCTCAGGATCTTTCCAGTAAGTTTTCTTTCTGTTCAAATTAGCAACTGAAGAATCCTAATGATTCTTACCTTCATGTAGAGGGCCTTGCTCACCTCGGAGAAGTTCAGAAAAAGAGTGTTTATTTAATTCATTCAATACATTTAAGCGCTATTTGGCCTGGAGTGATAAGGAAAATCTCAGAAAGGAATCTCAGGCATGTTGGCTATTCCTTTATCCCCTTCTCATTTCATTTCTTCCTTTCACAAAAGTCAATAGTGAAAAAAAGGAGCAACCACAATTGAGAATGGAGTGAGCTGGCAATGGGGCTGTTCTGAGGACAAGCAGGATTCTCTGCACACTTGCCCGTAACCTCACAGTAACACCTGTGCAGGTGTGGAAAGAGTCCGACGGCTTAAAATAACAAATACCACAACAGCCTCTAACTGTTAGCCCTGAGGTTCTTTGTCCAACTGCACACCACTCCCTACTACAGTGTTTCTCTAAACAGAAAAACGACCCACTTCGGGGACAGTTAATATAAATTATGACTTTCTCTCTCTCAGATGAACTAATTTACCTGGATGAAGAATTTGAGAATACTTTTTCTAACGGTGTATATTTAACTTTATGAAGAAACAAGTGTTGACAATATAATGATAAAACTTCATAATCCAATGGTGAATACTATCCCCTAACACAATACATCAAATCAAGACAAATTAATTTCAGTTGTCATGTACATAAAATGAAATGTCTAAAATATATGATTGATGTAGAAAAAAGCCAATTATATTGTTATAGGCCTCATTTTAAGAAACATGCAGAATCACTTCATTGGCTTCGAGGGGAAGCACCATGGGAACGTAGATAATATGGAATATCCCAAGCATGTATAGAATTATTTTTGTGTGAAAGGGAAAGAAAATAAAAGGTAAATAAGAAGAAGACAACACTTCTAAATATTGAAAATACCACAAAGGAAAAGTAAAGAGTGTCATTAGCAGTACGACTTTTACTGAGTATGATTCTTACGTGTATCCTAATGCCCAGCACACCATAGACTGTCACCTTGTCAAATGAAAAAGCATGCTGAATTTAGTGATAAATCAACTGGGGGCAGGACTGATGTAACATAAATCCATTTAATAGACAGCATTGGTGAAATCTATCAAAGAACATTTCTCGATTTGGAAACAGATCAAAGGGAGTCCCAGGTAGCCTCTAGAGTCCCAGAGAAGGTTAGCTAGAAACTACAGTGGATTCTTTATCTGCCCAACTGCAGATTTGTTCAATGACTACCCACTTGTTTTACTCTTCGTTGTTGATACCAATTGATTGAGAAACAACATTTATTCCCATGACTAGCGCTTCATCACTCACAAGGAAATTACTCACACCAGGGATTATCTGAACCAATCTGAGACTGTTCCCTAAAGTGCAATAGCTCTGGGCTAGGGGAGATAGAACAAAGATCCCATACCACTTGATTCTAAGCTATCTGGACAAAGTGAGCTTTACCAATAGCAGGATATCCTTTTCCACAGCAAGGTCTTATTCATTATTTATTCATTTATTGATTATTTATTGATATACTAAATTACTATGATTCTATCCTGGAGTGAAACTAGGAAAAAATGAGACCCAGGCTCAGTAACCTTATGCACAAAATCCACTTTGTAATGCTCATCTGTACTTTTCTTACAGAAAAACAAACTCAAGTGTCATGACTAGTGTTTATATATAAAGGGAAAATGTTAAAATGCAATTATTAGAATTATTTTGACTTGGAGTTAGCTAAGATATTCAATATATTAGAAGGTCAACTTGTATGTTTTCTTTCTGGAAAAGTTAATAAAATTGTTTTCTTTTTTAAAAAGACTAATTACAAGTAGTATTCTATACCTTCCCCAAACAAAAAGCAAACAAACAAAAGTAAAATTTCATGACACTTGAGTGGTTAATCAGTTGTTTTGCTATAATACCTATTTTTATTTTAATTTTTTTCACTTTTTTTAAAAGATTTTACTTATTTGAGAGAGAGAGAGAGAGAAAGAGAGACAGTGACAGAGATAGCAAGAGGGAGCACAAGCGGGAAGGAGAGGGAGAAACAGGCTCCTGCTGAGGAGGGAGCCTGACATGGGGCCTGGACCCTGGTATCATGACCTGAGCTGAAGGCAGATGCTTAACTAACTGAGCCACCCAGGCACCCCTATAATATCTATTTTTAATTGGGGTAAAATTTCCGTTGATGTCACTCACAGATTGTTGTTTCAAAGATTTATTTATTTACTTGAGAGAGAGAACATGAACGCAAATCATGTGGGAGGGACAGAGGGAATCTTTCTAGCAGACTCCGCATTGAGCACGGAACCTGATGCGGGACTCAATCTCACAACCCACGAGATCATGACCTAAACTGAAACCAAGAATCAGGCACTTAACTGAGCCACCCAGACATCCCTCAAGCACAGATTTTAACTCACAATTCAATGAGTTCTAATAAATGTATTCACTCTCGTGATCTTCATGTTTCCATCATTCCAGAAAGTATTCCTGAGCCTCTTCTACTCAATCCCCCCACCATCAAAGTCAACCACTGCTCTGATTTCTATAGACGGAAGAAATAACTGGTTCCTTTCCTTCCACACGATGTTTCTGAGATTAGTCTGCAATATGCACAATACATGCAAACAATGCATATATCAGTAGCTTATTTTTTTCTAATAGCAGAGTAGTATCCCATTGTATGATTGACACAATCTGCTTATCTATTCTCTGGTTGGTAGATATTTGAGTGTTTGTGGGGTTTTGGTTTGTTTGGTTTTTTTTCCAGTTTTTGGTTATTGTGAATAAAGTTGCTTGTAAACACAGAATCCTGTTCTGCTGTAAATGTAATTGTGTCACCTTAAACTTAAGACAGCTTTCTGCCTAACCGGAAGCTGAGGGATCTGACTGTATAAGCATCACAGTAAGTGAGTGAAAGGAGCCCCACTTCTGCCACAGAGCCCTGGCTGAATAGATGGGACCCACTCCAACGAGCCCACATCTGTGATGTGTGACACTATAGGCAGCCACACCTTGTGAGGAGAGACTCTTTCTCTGGAACATTTCAAACAGGTAGTGTTTAAGGGCAGTGGTAATAAAGTGCATATCTGTTCTGACCCTAATGTGGTGTCATGCTGCTTCTATTACACACAAAAAAGCAGTATTAAAATACAACATTGGAAAATAAATAAAACAAAGCAACACAGAGACACACAATCAACAACACTGGGGCACTTGGCTGGAGCATCTGACTCTTGATCTCAGAGTAGTGAGTTGGAGCCCCACACTGGGCATAGAGGTTACTTAAAAACAATAATAACTTCAACACACATACACAAAAAAGGGGTTTTGATTTACTTGTCCTTTGAGGTCTCCTAGCACAGACATCACCTAATCAATGGCTAACCATGCGCTAGTTATGTAACTTGGGTAGGTACATCATTTACCCTAAGTTCTAACTTCCCATTATTCAGAATAAGATAATTAAAGCATCTATCTTAGGTTCATTTTTTTTTAAAAGATTTTATTTATTCATTTGAGAGAGAGAGAAAGAGCGGGAGCATGCCTGCATGAGCAGAAGCAAGGGGCAGGGGGAGGGAGGGAGAGAGGGGGAGGGCGGGCAAGAGAGAGAGAGAGAGAGAGAGAGAGAGAATCCCAGGCAGACTCTGTACCAAGTGCAGACCTGACACAGGGCTTAATCCCAAGACCCCGAAATCATGACCTGAACTGAAATCAAGAGTTGGGTGCTCAACCGACTGTACCACCGCGGCGCCCCTTAGGGTTATTTTGAAGATCAAAATTAGATGATGTATATCAAGTATGCGTAGTGGCTAACACACTTAAGAATACAAATACTAGGGGCGCCTGGGTGGCACAGCGGTTAAGCGTCTGCCTTCGGCTCAGGGCGTGATCCCGGCGTTCTGGGATCGAGTCCCACATCAGGCTCCTCCGCTATGAGCCTGCTTCTTCCTCTCCCACTCCTCCTGCCTGTGTTCCCTCTCTCGCTGGCTGTCTCTATCTCTGTCGAATAAATAAATAAAATCTTTAAAAAAAAAAAAAAAAAAAAGAATACAAATACTAGCTATTGCTAACAAAACTTTATTTCCAAAACGATTTAGAGATCATAGCCTCAATTTTTTTTTAAGATTTTATTATTTATTTGAGAGACAGAGAGAGCACAAACAGGGGGAGCAGCAGGCAGAGGGAGAAGCAGCCTCCCTGTTGAGCAAGGAGCCCAATGCAGGGCTCCATCCCAGGGCCCTGGGATCATGACCTGAGCTGAAGGCAGACACTTAACTGACTAAGCCACCCAGGCACCCCTAGCCTCAGATTTTCCTTTTCTTTTTCCATTTAATTTCCCCAAATGAGTGTGTTTCTCCCAAAATTAGTTCAAATTCAGTAGACATTATGTAAACCAAAGGGCTCCATAACCAATCAAGTTTTAGTTAAATAATTTTTTTAAACTGCAAAACTTCTCAATGTTGTATGCCAAAGTACACTATGAACCCTAAAAGTGAGACCCAGAATGTACTATTTTCAAAGTAACTAAACCATGAAACTGACTCCTGCCTTATCGAGAAGATATAATCCTGGGGCACTTTGGGAAATGCTAATAAAAACCACACTAACTACATATATAAAACAAATAGTATTCTTAAGAAAAAGGATCTATGGTCTTCCCATTTCATTTAGTTAAATGCTCTCCATCCTTTAGACCTCAGGGAAGTCTTCTTTAAGCCTCTAAACTTAAACAAGACTTCCTGCTAGGGCCACAGGACCTCGGGTTCCTGGGATTGAGTCCCACATCACACAGGGCTCCCTGCCCTTGGGAAGCCTGTTTCTTCCTCTCCCTCTACCTGCTGCTCCCCCTGCTTGTGCTTTCTTTCTCTTTCTGTTAAATGAATAAATGAAAAATCTAAAAAAAAAAAAAAAAAAAAAAAGCTTCCTGTTTGATACTCTCAGGTTTCCTTAGACTCTTCCTTCATCGCCCTTACTGTGATTTCTATCAACATACTTGAAAAATTATTTGATTACTATTTTCATCTCGCCCACAAAACTATATTACACTCAACTCTATAACTCTAGCATCTAGCACAATATCTGGTGCCAGATAATAGATGTGGAACAGATATGTGAATCCAAGAATTTTACTGCAGCTTTGCCATAGCAAAAAACTGAAAACAATCCAAGCATTTACTAACAGGAAAGTAAGGTATTCTACATTTATATTATATTAGACAGCCATTAAAAAGAATGAGCTTAATCTTTGTATTCTGACATATCCACTTTAATTGAATGAGAAAGAAAAAAATGTACCTTATTACATGTATACTATATCGTGCATAGACACCTAAAAACATGCAAATTGTTAACAAAAAAAATTGTGAACAGTTTAAGTACATTTGAAGAGGAATAGGACTGGGAAAAGGTACTTGCACTTTCATACTTTATACATTTCTCTATTTTCAATATTCTCCAAGAAGTATACAATTCTTTTTAATTAACTCCTTTGAGCAACTCCAAGTCTATATAAATTACCACATGCTTTAGGCTCAGCTCATATTTGTATGACTATTTCTCAAAGATATCTTTGTAATGATCCCTATAGCAATCTTGAGAGGTAAATAAGACAAGAGATAGTAGTAGCCCTGTATTGTAAATTAAAAACTAGAGGTAAACTGCCTAACATAACAAACAAAATAAACAACAGAACTGAGGCTAAAACGTGGATCATTTTTCTTAGTCCAGTGTTCTTTTCAATACACATCACTGCCTTTCCAGAAAAGGAAACATGGCAGTCTTGATACAAACAACACTTTAGAACCAAACGACTACAAGAGATTTAAACCTATTCCCATCTCAACACTGCGGACCAATGGCCATAGAGGCCTCTTTTAAACAACCCCAGTGAAACAGAGGTTACAAAATCCTACTGCATGCTTCTATTAGACAACTCCCTTATATTCAACTGAAATCTCTCCTAACTTTAACCTTTTGGTTCAAGTTTAGCCACTTGGCTACAGAATAAGCTTCTCTCTTCTTCTGGAATATATTCAAACATATGAAGACAGCTATCACCCGTGTCCTTTTGAGAATGGGTGCTTTACTTAGACAAACTTCCCAATAAAACATCTATCGTTACCCAACTGGTTAGCAGAAAAGGGAAACTATCATGCAGGACTCCTACAAACTCATGAGGTACAAACAGGCAATTGTCACTACAGTCCTTTTAGGAGACTTAGAGAACCATGCACTCTCACCACTCCTTT
The DNA here is from genome assembly GCF_024610735.1 of Ursus americanus. Classification (NCBI taxonomy): domain Eukaryota; kingdom Metazoa; phylum Chordata; class Mammalia; order Carnivora; family Ursidae; genus Ursus; species Ursus americanus. The sequence goes on along the minus strand of NC_142160.1, from coordinate 13,242,372 downwards.
GTTGGATGGCACTGAATCAAACAGTTTTCTGGTATAAAGCATAGGAATGAAGATGGGGTCAGATGTTTCTGACAAAATCTTGGCTTTAGATAGCTGCACATAGCTGGTTCAAGAATTCACTATGAACAGAGCTAATTATTACTCCTCCATTAGAAAGATGAAGAATCAACCTAATCTTTCCTCAGCAAAATATTTCTTGCTGTTTTGGTCAGATTCTCCAATAACAAAACACCTGCTCATTCTACCAATGGACAAATGAGGCTTCCTCGCGATTTAAAAGAGGCAAAGAAATTGATGATAAAAGTTATAAAATGAAACTTAGTGACTGAATTTGAGACTTATGAAAAGATTTAAGAGGGTAATAACATGTTTGTTAGAGAACACCAAGAAAATGAACAATGAAAAGTACAAGTAGAAGTTCAAGAAGTCTTATACTTACGAGATAAATAAGCTACATTATAGCTAAATACTTATTAAAACTGCTTTTTACCATCTGATGAAAACGAATCAGAATTAAATGCTTGTGCAAAAGCTCAGAACAGAAATACAGGACAAGTCAGACATCTATTTGGAATAGCACAGCTTTTTATCCTGGTCTACCTATTAACGAGCACAAACTTGGGAAAGTCTTCCCAAATGCTGCTGCAGGTTTTCTTTCTGAACATGAACCTAAGTAAGGGAAAGGAGAGGTCCCCTGAGCACCCAATTGAAAATATCCCTCCTTACTCTTCCTCACTGAGCTATCTTGCACTTCATTAGAGTTTATCATAATTTGTAATTATATCTTTGTGCTTGCTTGTTGTCCAATGACCCAGAAGACTATTAGCTCCTTGAAGGCAGAGTCAACTCTTTTAACACTTCAAACACAGGAACATAGGGTTTATGTACATGGAGGGTGCTCATTAAACATCTGGAAGGTAAGTAAGTGAAGACAGAGAAAAAGAAAAGGAGATCACAGATTACCATAAACAGTTTACTTTGCTTTCTTACTCAACGTTGAGAAATTAATCACTTAATGGACACTTATTATGATCCAGACCAATGCGTACATTTAGTTTAGCCTCACAACAAAAATCTGAATTTTCACAGCAAAAGTCTGAATTTTTTTACAGGTCACAGAAACCCTACTAAAGAAGTAAATGACTTACAACCAGCAAAACAAGCGTTTTTTTTTCCCCAAACCTAGCTTTTTTACATTTCCCAAATAATTTGACCCTCAAAACAATATTACAAAAGAGACAATTATGTTGGTGAGGACACTGGGGCTAAGAGGTCTTAATCCTTCACATCTTCCTACAAACCTATGGGCTTGTAGCTGCCACAAAGTAACAGTGGCTGCATAAACTTGGTGCAAACTTTGAGAGACATTCGTGCCATAATCCTCGTTTCCTACTGCAAATATGTGATACACGACTCAATTCTTCATTTGCATTCCAGGTTTGATGAGGGCCCCGTTCACTCTCTGTAATTGGTTAAGTGTTGACCGCCAAATATATTTATGAGGAGATAACACGTCCAGGTCAAAGAAAGGGCGTGGGAATATCATTTTAGAAAAGGTTGCACTGCAGCCAAAACTAACTCTGGGCTGCTGTCCACAATCGCTCTCTCCCAACTCATTTCCTCTCTCCCCTGCACTGAACCATTCCTTCCTAGAGTCAGATTTGGTGCAACAGGCAGGTTCCTACCTTGGTCTGAACACTCTTATCAAACTTGTCATTTTTGAAGCTAAACGTATTCTGGTGCCTCTGAGGCCTGGAACGAGCCACGTTCCCTTTCTGGGAGCTCATCGTGGAAACCACAATCACCTCGCGCTGGTACAAGGAAGACGCGAGGAAGACCAAGACGCCAGGAACTACCCCCACGGAGTCCACGCTTGTGTCACTGACCCGGAAGGAACTTATCCAGCCTTTCCGCCCCCGCCCCCGTCAGCCCACGTGACTCATGGCGGAGGTCAAAGGACTCCCTCAGGTCTATCAAAACCCTCAAGGTTCTTCCACGCTGCTCTGTCTCCACCCATCCCCCTCCGCGCAACCTCTCTCGAACCAGGCGTCTAAATCCCGCTTCCTTCGAAGCGAGAATTCCCCCATTGGTCCGAACGTGGCAGTCCATCAAGGCGGAGAGGCGGGGAACCTTTGCTTTTATTGGTTCTTCTTTTCCGCAATCCCCGCCTCCTGCCGACCCAGCTCAGCCGCTCCTGGCGCCCGACTCCGTTAGGCGGCTTGTGATTGGTTGAAGTCCGGCTAAGCTGTGCTGCGTCCCTCCCCCGGCCCGCTCGCAGGCTGGAGCCCGGGTCAGCTTGGTATCTTCCTCCAGTCAGTGACCAACTCCTGCTTTAGCTTGGGTTCTGCTCGCCCCCTGGGGTCCCTTCCAGCCTTCCTCCCGCCACCAGAGCTAGCCCCGCGGTGGCAGGCTGAGGAGGAGCAAAGAAAGGAGGATTAAAGAGAAGAAAGACCTGGCTGGGTCTAGGTTGTGTCTGCAGTGCCAGAAAGGGAGGTGGTGGCGGCGGCGGCGGCTGCGACCACGGCCGCGCGGGACGTGAGGCCCGAGAGCAGCCGACGGCGGCGGCCGCTCCAGAGCCGCGCTCCGGGGCCGTTAGTCAGCAGAACGCGAGCCCGTGTGGAGAAGCAGGGCAGGCGCGAGGCGAGGCTCGAGAGCGCGAGCCGGCCCCCTCGGGCGCCGCCGTCCTTCCTCGTCCCGGCGCCGGGGGCTGCAGCCCTCGTCCCCCCTCCTCGGCCGCGCCCGCCCGCAGGCCGGGAGAGTCCGGCGGCGGCGGCGGCAGCAACGTGGGTCGCACCTTGTGGAGAACAGCGCGTTGGCAGAGGCTCTCTCCCGGCCCTTTCTTCCCGACACCTTGGCCGCGGCCCCTCAGGTGCAGGTGCGTGGAGCCGCGGCGGGCCGGGCTCGGGGAGGGGGCGCTAGGCCCGGAGCCGCAGCGCGGGAGGGACGAACCCGGGCCGGGAGGGGGGAGGGGAACGGGAGGCGTCTTTGTTGTTGGCGACCGGGATCCCTCTCGGCGGCGGCGAAAGACGGGGAAGCCGCTTCGGATCAGGTCTCGTTTTGAGAGGCTTCTCTGGTGGTTCCATGAAGGGGAGAGGTAGGAGAGTCCCTGCGGTCCAAGAGGCTGCGGGAGTCTGGGGGCGGGAGAGAGACGGAAAGCCGGACTGGGAACGGTCTTAGGTCCTCCTTGCGGAGAAGGGTCTCGTTTCACTTGTTTGGCTTTTTCTCCCCATGGACAGAAAGATGGGGTCAGCTTCACATTTTCCTCCCTGGCTCCCTGTGAGGTTGGCGATGTCCGAAAGCTTTCTCCTGAATGTCCTCGTGTGTGCCAGCCTCGATCTGAAATCGAATCGGCCCCGTTGTCATGATTTGTGTTCCCGGCGGGCGATCTTAGGGTTCTTTCTCTCTGGGTGGCTTAACTTGAATCGTTAAGATTCGAACTTTCTTTTCGAACCCTAGATTGGGCTCCTCGGTAATTGCTTCTGCGTTAGAAAGCAAGAGGTTTTGTTTGGAATTTTTTTTAACTCTGAAACGAAAGTTCTGTCGAGTTTGAGTGTACCGTTGTGAAGGGCCACCCCCTCCCTCCACAAAAGAAAAGTGGGTTTAACCCCGGCTTTTTGTTTAAAAAGAAAGTTCAGAGCTTTGATCCTTGGGGAGATTTCTGCCAGGGCCAGAGCAGTTCTGTTTTTTTAAAACGGTGCTTTGATACAAGTCTACGTGAGGTGATTTGATAAGCAAAAAGATGAATAACGGAATAGAGAGAGGGTGACCTTTAAATTTTGGCTGTTTATGGAAAGATGTTTTCTGTTTAATATATTTCGTAATATATATGCATATAATACTTCATCCGCAAGATGATTCTTTGATTTTTTTTTTTTAAGGCTCCAATAAATAAGAATTTTGGAGATCTTGTGTCAGCATTTGGAATTGCCTAACGAGTCTTAGTAAAAAGTCAGGTACATGTTGTAATAGCGTGTATCCGTCTACATTAACAGGAAAACTTGAAATAAAATGAACTTTTTTCCATAGTTTGTCTCTTCATATGTTGATGGCATAAACTCACTTGTGTAATAAATCTAATATCTAATCATAACCAATATTTTAATAATCGTAATTACTAGTGTTCTTACTTGGGACTGCCCAACTCTTTCCTTGGTTAATTTTTTTTGTGAGAGTAGAGGTGGTTTAAAGAACAGGGGAGATAGCCATGTTTCAACTTATAAAAAAAAATAAAATCCCTGTTGTACACTAATTACTATATTATTTGAGTTCTGTGAGGAAATGAACAGCACTCTCACCCATATTTTGACCTCTCTTTTCTCCTACTCTAGTATTAATAAGGTTAATTGGGAAGGATAGGATTAGATTTTTAGCAGGCTAGGCAGTTTTAATTTTGTCCCTTGCTATGCAGGACTGTGGTTGGTAAGTGGCTTGTTTTGAGTATCTTTGCGCGTTTTGAAATATGTATGAAATGATATCTGACAAAGAATTTCTATTTCCCGTGACAATTATCATAAAACATCATGGCAAAATAATGTTTTTGATAATGAACATAGAAGAACTAGGCAGTTAGTGTCTGTTCCAAGTTCTGTCCCTGAATTGGTCTACAGCTACATGCAACCTGAGTCAGTTTCTCCGTCTGTAATGTAGGGCCAATAAAATGTGCCACCTGCTCATTTTATAGAAAGGGCAGTGAGAACCAACAGTTAACTTTATGTGACATTGATTTAGTTTATTAATAAGAGTACTTTTCAGTGCAGTTCTCTTATTTTGGTATTATGAATTTCAATTCCTTGGTGAAGAATAAGCCTAAATAAATACAGTTATAATAGGGAGAATGCCTATCCTGTGTGCCATCATCTAAGAATTGATAACTCAGAATTACTTCCGTGTTAAGATTGGTGTACTATCCTTAGAATCAGTAATGATGAGAAAATACGGAGTGACGAATTGGCTTGGTTGGTTGATTTACTGGTAGATTTAATTCTAGCATATGGAAGATTTTGTTCTTGATTCTCAGAAATTACTTCACATATATATTGCCCTATATTATGCCCCTCAAACCTAGCCTTGTGAGTTGGGGAGGAAAAGTGATGTTTTATGACATTTTACAGATAAAGCCCAGAGAAGTTAATTCTTTGAATTACCTAAAGCTACATAATTTGTAGGAAGCAGAACTGAGACTTGAACCTGGATTTTCTGACTTCTAGTCCTGAATCCTTTGCTTTGGAGCATTGTTTTCCAAACAACTGTTTGGACACAACAGTTTTTGCCAATTCAGATGAAATGAGAATACAGCAATCCCAAGTATTGGCAACATACAATATAATGAATATTCATGCACCAATTACTCAGCTGAAGAAATACAACTACAAAACAAAATGAAGCTTCCTTTGTACTTCGAAAACCCCTCTTAAATCCTACCTCCTCCCCCCCAACCACTAACCGGAAATTAGAATGCGTCTTTCCTAACCATTTGTTTATACTTAACACTATATAGTTTTTCTTTAATTATTTTAAGACTGTTTAAATATGTTTGTATCTGCAGCCTGCTTTCTAAACTCAGTTTACCAAGATTATTTATGTTTATTCAGGTAATTCTAGTTTATTTTTTACTGAGATAATGGTATGTGTTCCATTATGTGACTCTCAGATTCCTGTTGATCATTTTAGTTTTTTCCAATTGCTTATTAAACACTGTAGGTAGTATTCTTGTATATGTTTACTTAGGTATATGTGCAAAAGTTCCTCTAGGGCAGTGGTTCTTGAGCCTATATCCCATTTTTATAGATATATTTTATAACTTATCTGCCCTAAAATGAAAATCAAAATCAGCTTACATTCATTTGAAATTTAATGAACTTACAAACTTATTATAAAGTAATGCTTTTACTAAAATATAAGAATTTATAACAGTGTTGTGTATTTCATTGTGTAGATGCTCAGACCAAACCACACTCTAATCTTGCTATCAACTATTACAGTAGACTAGTAAAATCAGGATTCTGGGAGCTTGTTAGAAATCAGAACCTCAGGACCTACCCTACTGACTCATGCTGAATTGTAAGAAGAATCCCAGGTGATTTGTGTACACATTAAATAAAATCCAAGAAGCACTGCTGGAAAAAGCAGTAGTCAGATACTTTGCACCAATGTTTTTACTATCACCATGAATAGAGTAAGCTACTGATGCAAATTATTTTTTTTTAAGAATTTATTTATTTATTAGAGAGTGTGCGCGCGCAAGTTTGGGGGGGATGCAGAAGGAGAAGGAGAAGCAGAATTTGTACTGAGGTGGGAGCCTGACTTGGGAATCCCAGGATCCTGAGATCATGACCTGAGCCAAAGGCAGACGCTTAACCCACTGAGCCACCCAGGCGCCCCTACTGATGCAAATTAAAACAAGTGTGTTGAATTGGCTGTTGAAATACCGATGGTGGCACTGTTGTTGATAAATGTATTTCTGAAATAATGAGCTGTTTCCAGTACAGTTTGGACGAATATAAAAATGTAGTCTTCTCTCTTTACACAGTGGTTGCATTCTTTAAAATCTTTATCTATATTAAAGCAATACAAATAGACTTTGTGTTAAGTCCTGTTTATAAATAATCTGACCTTATTTCCCCCACCTCCTCCTCGTTCCCTTAAATGAGCAACCAGCAGAATATCCCAAAGTCACGAGACAGGGGGCAGCATTATTACCAGTATGTACCGGGTGCCTGGCATCCCTGGAAGCTGTTCAGTAGTGCCCCCATTTGTTAAACCAACTAAAAAGCCATCTTTGAGAAGATTGCCCTGGGATGTAAATCTAATGGTAGAGTACTAGAACAAAGGGTATGTATGAGCAGCTTCTTTAACTTTATTGGATAGCCACCAGTTTTCTCTCAAGTGTTTCTGCCAGTAATGGATGTTGGGATGTAGTAATGGATGAGGGGATGAGGGGATGAGGGGATCTATTTTCCCACCTTTCAAATACTTTATTAGACCTCTTGTGGTTTGCCATGCTGAGGAATATGTAAAGTGTGGTAACTCTTCAGAATTTTCATTTGCATGTCCCCAGTTAGCCCTGTAATTGAGAACACTTTATTGGGGGGGGGCATTCATGTTCCTTTTCTATGAATTGCTTTTTTTTTTTTAATGGGATTATCTTACTGATTGTAAATGCTTTTTATGTATTCTGGATAACTATGCTTGGTAGCCTCTACAAATATCTTCTTGTCTTTTTTTTTTTTTTTTAAGATTTTATTTATTTATTTGACAGAGAGAGACAGCCAGCGATAAGAGGGAACACAAGCAGGGGGAGTGGGAGAGGAAGAGGCAGTCTCCCAACAGAGGAGCCCAATGTGGGGCTCAATCCAGGACTCCAGGATCACGCCCTGAGACGCTTTTAACGACTGAGCCACTCAGGCGCCCCTATCTTCTAGTCTTTAGCATGTCTTTTCTCTTTAAATATGGCATCTTTTTATGACTTAACGTTCTTAATTTTAAAGTCAAATATATATTTTTTTCTTTTTTTCTTTTTTTTAAGTAATCTCTACCCTCAGGAGTTGAAAGCTCTACTGACCGAGCTAGCCAGGTGCTCCTAGTCATATGTATTTTTTGATTGTGCTTTTTCTTTTTAAAGGAGGTCTTTTTTTCCTGAGTTTGTACAGATTCTGATAAAACTTTTTAAGGTACTACTTTTTTATGTTTAGATATTAAATTCACATGGGACTATTTTTATATAATGAAGTATATGTGAATCTAAATTTATTAATAAAATCACTACCCTCCATAGTGAAATGATGTTTTTATGTTGCTGTGTTCTGATGGAATTAGTGATAGTAGATTGTATTTAGTTTTTAATATTCCTTTGTGGCAAAATGAAAATTTGGCAACTCTGTCATTCAACTTTTTAGAATTTAACTGATTTTTGAAATTCCTAAGTTTTGGGAACCATTGCTTTAGGGTACTTTAATTCCCGTGCTTGTTCTGTGTCATAAATTCAGCCTCTAAAGCATCACTGAAAGTGAGCAGGCGCTACTGATCTTTCGTGTCACTTGGCATCCTTCACATTCAGTTTGTTTTACATGTGTCCTCAAGACTTTTTATTCTGGCTACAGTTTTTTTAAATGGTTATTATGACCCTAATTTTTATTTTTTTTTATTTTTTTATTTTTTTTAGATTTTTTTTTTTTATTTATTTATTCGACAGAGATGGAGACAGCCAGCAAGAGAGGGAACAAAAGCAGGGGGAGTGGGAGAGGAAGAAGCAGGCTCATAGCGGAGGAGCCTGATGTGGGGCTCGATCCCACAACGCCGGGATCACGCCCTGAGCCGAAGGCAGACGCTTAGGCGCAGACGCTTAACTGCTGTGCTACCCAGGCGCCCCTATGACCCTAATTTTTAAACTAAATTTTAGACTAAATTAAAATATTACCTTGATGTTAATCTGTCTCAGAAATAGGTCCTGTTTTTGTTTCCCCTAGAAATAAAAATGAGAATGGTTACACAAGTTCTTTATGCATACAGTTAAAGGTGAAAAGTGGTTAAGGAAAATTGGGTCAGTATCTATTGTGTGTCAGATACTATTTTAGATTTTGGGGGGTACATCTGTAAACAATAAGCAAAGATCCCTAGCTTCCTAGGGCTCACCACCTAGCAGAGGACCACAGGCAGTATGCAAAATTTAAAAAATACCTAATATTTAGAAAGTGATTAATACTTCTAAAGAAAAAGTAGTGAAGGCTAGTAGGGGGTAATCAAAGGAGGCGGTTTGACCTAGCAAATAGTGTAGTTAGGGTAACTTCACTGAGAAGGGGAGAATGAGCATCGAAAACACTAGCCATGCAAGTATTAGCAAAATCTTGGAAGAGTTGACAGTATAGTCTTAAGTTAAACGTGTATCCCTGGCTGTCCCACTTAATAAGTTGTGTGAAGTTGGACAAATTAACTGAGTTAAACCTGAAGCTTTGATTTTCTCATGTATTAAAGGATGATAACCTAAGAAAAGTATTATTAAGATTAAAGGAGATAACAAGTGAAAACACCCACCTCCTACCCCCACCTAGTTCTCACATGGCACTCTGTATTTTCATAGCATTTATCACAGTGTAATTATCTGTGTCACCAGTATCCTACCTCTTCTGAAATACTAATGAAAAGAACTAGTCAGGGTTATATTTTATTAACATATATTCATTTGTAAACTATCTTTAACCCTTTTTTTAATGTGAAAATCCTCTCAGATTTGTTGAGAAAGTGTTTTGTATTTAAGGTGTCTTTGTGCTAGAGCTTCAAAATGTATTACAGGCATTACCTCATTGATCACCACACCATCTTTGTGATGGAGGCAGTGGATATGTATCATCTTGCGCTTGGAATAAATTGAAGCTGCTAAATGGTATAAAGTGACACAGAAAGTCAAGGAGAGTTTGGATGAAATCTGATTACATTTGGTTGTATTTTTCCTTGTGCTCCTTTTTTCTTTTTTCTGCAATACTGCTAAAATTGACTCTTTAAAGTATAAAAGCAAAAACATGTAGCTTATGTAACATTGTTAGATTGTGTGGCCTTTGGAAAACCATTATAACAAAACAGTATTACAGTTACAAATTTATTTTCCATTTTCCCCCATGAAGCTTTGCATAGTATCTAAGGAGGTAGTATTAGAATTGGCAATAGAGTTAGAGGTCTTCACTTTTAAAAATACATACTACTAAAGAAATTCAAATGTTATGGTTGTCTTGGATTATTAAACATTTATTTTTAAGATGCAGTCGCATTAAAAGAATAGGATTAAGAAAATAAGTATGCTTAGTGTAGGTCAGGGTGAAGAAGAGAGAGGGTTGAAATAACCTCATTAACTTGGTGTAAGCAAAACTGCATTGTAACCTCAACAAACCCAAAGTAGAGCAAGAGTGCCTCCAGGAACAAAAACAGAAGACATTATCATTTTATCAATTGCAGTAAACTTGTTTGGCTTCTGAATTTAGATTGTTCTTAAATTTGTTTTTAAAATTAAGATCAGTTGAAATAATCCCTCTAATAAACTTTTCCCAAACATGCCATCCACTAACTGTGACCTAGATATTTTTTTACTTTCTAGCTTAGCCATCCCCAACCTCAAAAAAAAAAATTCTTTGCACATCAGTTATTACCAAGAAAATAATGCCTTTCGGTAACTGGTTTTGGCAAACTTAGAACTGAAACACTACGGGTTAAATTTTGTTTGCAGCTTTTTAAAAGACCTTAACGACACTTGTATTAATAAAGATTGTAGGGCAGTAAAGTTAGTAAGAGTGAGGGGAACTTTTTAAAATTATACATTAAGGACATTCAGATACAATCCTCTAGGGTAGTTGTTCTCAATTTTTTTTATTAGAATTCCTAAGACATTTTGCTTCGTGATTTGATACAAAAGAAATTTCATTGAAGAGATTAAATCTGTCAGCATGAGCATTCTTCAGAGGAGATTTTTCCCCCCCCTAGAGAAAGAAGTAAAACTTAGAGGGCTTAAAAAACAGTAAACATTTATTGCTAGAGGAGGTGATTGAGTTGGGGGGGATTTAACCAGTGGAGAGGAACAGTATGCACAAAGGCATAGAGGGAAGAAAGAGTAGATCTCTCATTGAGGAATAGTATGTTCAGTAGAATGAATGAATAAGGAAGTGCTCAGAAATTAAAGGCTGGAGACTGGGAAGCAAAGAGGGTGAGGAGATCATCATGTATGACATACTAAAGTATTTAATTTATTCAGGAGGACTGTAAGGCCCATTGAAAGAGTTAAACAGGAAAGTGACATCACCTGGCTGCAGGGTAGAGTGTGGATTAGAAGAACAGAGATAGATATTATTGGTTTTATAATGTTAAATAAAAAGTGATTGAGCCAAGATGTGGCTGAAGGAGTGGAGAGAGATAAATAGGAGACAGGCCTTGATTGAGAGGAATGAAGAGAGGAAAAGGGAGCTGAGAGGGAATACAGATGGAGATAGGGTCTGTAGCTTAGGGGAGAAGTCTGTGCTAGAAATTTTTTAGATTTAGGCCTCGTTAGTGTGTAAGAGGTAGTTAAAGCCATGGGTACAGGTGAGATAAGACTGGAAAACAAAAGACCAAAGTAGTAGTTAAACCCATGGGTTTGGGTGAGTTAAAAGAGGAAGACAAAAGGCCAATCTGTAAAAGTAATAACCTTTAAAGAGATCACCAGAAAAACCAAGATTGGAAGTTAGTTTCAAGAAGGAAAGGACAGGACAGTGGTGTCTAATGCCACAAAGTGGTGGTGTAAATTGAAGACAGAGAAGTGCCCCATGCACTTTGAAAAAAAAAATTTTTTTTTTAAGATTTTATTTATCAGTGCTCGAGAGAGCAGGCATGAGGGGGGGTTGAGGGGCAGAGGGAGAAGCAGACTCCCAGTGGAGTGGAGAGCCTGACCCAGGGCTTGATCCCAGGATTCTGGGATCATGACCTGAGCTAAAAGCAGATATTTAACCAATTGGGCCACCCAGGTGCCCCTGCACATTGAAGTTTTAAGAGGTTATTGGTAATCTTAAATGGGTCAACAGTTTTATAGATACTAGAGCACAATTCATTTGGGACCTATTGTGGAAGAGTGGGAAGTAAGAATAAAAAGGTTGGATTCTGAAGGACACTCAGAGATGGTAATTAGACTCTAGATATAGATATACCCACTTTTTTTTTTTAAAGAGGAGAATCTTGAATATGTTTATAAACAGAAGATATGATCCAGGAGAGCAGGAGAGGCTGTGAGGATATGGGAAACAGGACAATTGATTAGGCAGGGTCTCTGAAGATGCTAGAGGCATTGGAACAACCTAGAGTGTGTCGGAGGGATTGGTCATGAGGGAGTGAGATTTCAAAGGAGTGAAAAGGCAATCAGGAGTCAATGAATTGATTTCTAGGGTTCAGAAAGAGATCATCAAATACGTGCCTGCCTGTTCCAAGTAAAAGAACATCTTTTTCTGAATCTAGTATGCCAGGAATTTAGACGTCGCCTCATTTAATGTTCCTAGCAACTCCGCAAAGTTTACAGACACGAAAAATTGAAGCTCAGAGAAGTTAGTTGTCTAAAACCACGCAACTAGAAGGTAACTCAGCTGTGATTTTATTGCATTTATGTCTAGTTCCAGAGCTTAGTACTATAACTTTATTTTTAAGGGCGAAATTCCCCAAAAGGAAAAACAGTAAGAGGCTTCTAATTTAAGTTTTGCCTGGTGAAATTACTTAAAATTTTTTAAACGTATTGCCTATTACAATTTTTAAAATTTTTTACATGTTTTCTTTTTCACAAAAAAGTGTATTTTAACAAAAATAGAAAGGACATAATGTCCAAACAAACAGAGGGCAAACCTTTGAAATCATTAAGCCCACTACTCTTGTCCGTAGCTTTTCTCATTTTCCCAGAGAATAACTTTATCAATGACCAGTACGAGTCCTCAAACCACCCTTTCCTGAAGACTATGAAAAGATAATTTTATACACAAAATATAGGACATTGTTATTTCAGTTGTTATAACTAAACATTTATGTTTAAAAAAAACCTATATATTATATTTTCCTCCCTTGGTAGAAACTCTTTCATATTTTGTTTTGCCGCAAATTGATTTCTAAGGGTTCTCATTACCAAACTTACAAGAAGTTAATAAAATGACTGATAAATGGAAGCAACTCTGAGAAATATATAGCATTAATTCCTGAGCTATTTCCTTTTGTTCAACTTATTAGATACTTGTGGATTTTATTATGGTTTATTTTTTCAATTGCTGAAAGCCATTGTAAATCCAAATGTTTCTCTTATCTTATTTTTAAGTAATCTCTACACCCAATGTGGGGCATGAATTTACAACCCTAAGATAAAGAGTTGCATGCTCCACAGATCAAGCTAGCCAGATGTGTTTAGAAATAGGAAATCAAATTGCTCTAACATTATACCGTTGCTTACTACCTTACCTTGTCCCTGTTTGGGAGTATTCTCCTGTGGCATAAACTTAACTTCCTTATAGAAATGTAAATATTGGGGGCACCTGGGTGGTACAGCGGTTAAGCGTCTGCCGTCGGCTCAGGGCTTGATCCCGGCATTATGGGATCGAGCCTCACATCAGGCTCCTCCGCTATGAGCCTGCTTCTTCCTCTCCCACTCCCCCTGCTTGTGTTCCCTCTCTCTCTGGCTGTCTCTATCTCTGTCGAATAAATAAATAAAATCTTAAAAAAAAAAAGAAATGTAAATATTGCCTAATCAGCTATAACAGCACATCTTTAATCAAAATGTGTAACTTCTTTTTTTTAAAGATTTTACTCATTTGCTAGAGAAAGAGAGAACAAGCAGGGGAGGGGCAGGCAGAGAGAGAGGGCCAGGCAGGCTCCCCACTGAGCAGGGAGCCCAGTGCAACTCAAGGCTCCATCCCAGGACCCTGAGATCATGACCTGAGCCCAATGCAGTAACCAACTGCGCCACCCAGGTGCCCCTGTGTGACTCATTTTTTAGGGTTCCTACCAAAGTGAAAAACAGAGCTAGGCTCCATGTTCTTTAAGTCTGAAGTTCCGCGTCTTACTTTGATGGTACTGGAAAGCAATGAGAGTAATACAGAAAAAAAAACCCAAAGTTCGGAGGCTTACAGCTGCCATTATTGCCAACATTCTCCTCCCCTAAGTCCTGAGGGTATGGAGATGGTTAGCAAGACATTTGCTGATACTCCCTGATGTTGATGCTAGCTGGAGAAGGGAAGAACTTCTTAGCATCTGAGTATCCCAGTCACTGGATAGTCTACTTTTTTTTTTTTTTTTAAGATTTTATTCATTTATTTGACAGAGATAGAGACAGCCAGCGAGAGAGGGAACACAAGCAGGGGGAGTGGGAGAGGAAGAAGCAGGCTCATAGCGGAGGAGCCTGATGTGAGGCTCAATCCCAGAACGCCGGGATCACGCCCCGAGCCAAAGGCAGATGCCCAACGACTGAGCCACCCAGGCGCCCCTGGATAGTCTACTTTTGAGTGGGGATCGTCTCCACCACCTGAGGTCTTAGCAGCTGCCATTGACTACCCTAACTAGATGGCAAGGCAAGTCACCTTCAGAGACAAATTTGATTCTTTTAAGGTGTGTTAGGGCATTTGATTGCTACCTTATCACCTAAAGACAGATGCTGCACCTGGTGACTACAGGAGCAAATCATTTATTTCAGATGCCTGAACCATTTTCATAGGGTCCTGGGTGCTGCACTCAGCTTGGGACTGCTTGAGTTCTCCCCCTCTGCCCTTCCTCCCTCCTCTCTTTTGCTCTTAATAAATAAATAAATCTTTAAATGTCTGAACCACTTTAAAATGAATGCTTCAAGATGTAAATCCTTCTCATTAGTACACATTTTATCCCAAAGGAAGCCCTCAAACATAAGAGAATGGTCAATTTTTGCCAGTAGGAAAAATTATCTCTTCAAAATAATTCATAAGTACTAGGCTCTTTAAAATGGCCTCCCAAATTAATCATTTGGGAAACATTTCAACTTTTTTTCTTTTTGGCTAACCATCAACTAACCCTTTAAATAAAGGATTTTCCAACCTTGTCAAAGGACACTCATGATGTAACTTGATAAATAAAAATACAGTATTATCGCTTTATAATCAGGAAATTGATTTGCTGTTTTGCGGTTAATGGGAATTAACCAGATAAAACATTTAATCAGTAATTTGTACATGTATACCGGGCTTATTGGTCTTTATTTAAGTGCCTGTCAAGGATTTTAAATCTGTCAGAAGGTGTTTTTTTAATGCATAGAATGCAGAGTAAATAGAAATATAATTTGTTATATTCAACCTCAAAAGGTTGAAGCCATAAATTAAACATTAGTGTTTTGAATCCCAGTTCAAAACAACAAAACAAAATCTATTTTGATTATATTTAGCATTATCTCAGCTTATATTCTGTCAGTTCTTTAGGTATAACTGTAGGTTCTTATTTTCTTACTCTCATTTAGATTGTTATTAATCAGGTACTTCCTAGACAGTGCTAAGGAAAACACATGGTCAGTGACCACATAGTAAAGACTTAAGTATTTTTCAAGTCCGCTCACAGGTGAATATGTGGCAAGGATCACAATTGTCAACTGTAAAGGAAAAGAGCTGGGAGCTATAAAAAAGAATAACCTAATTTAGGGGTGCCTGGGTGGCTCAGTCGGTTAAGTGGTTAAGCGTCTGTCTTCAGCTGAGGTCATGGTCCTGGGATCAGCCCCCACGTGGGGCTCCGTGGGGAGCCTGCTTCCCCTCCTACTTCTCCCTCTCCCACTCTCCCTGCTTGTGCTCTCTTGCTTTCTCTCTCTCTCACTCACTCTCTCAAATAAAGAAAATCTTAAAAAAAAAAAAAAAAAGAATAACCTAATTTAGATACGAGGTTCACGGATCTCTCTGAAAAGGGGGCATTTGAGATTGAAATAATGAGAAGTCAGGGAGTGTGCAAACCCTTCATGCTTTTAAGGAGATGGAAGATGGGGAGGGAGACTGTAGTCATAAGTAATGAAAGGAGAGCATATCAAGATAAATTTGGAAAGGTAAGCAAAGGCCGGATCCTGCAAGGCCTTTAAGGACTTGTGGAGAAGTTAGATTATTCTAAGTACAGAGGGAAGCTGTAGAGGAGTTCTTAAGCAGGTTATCACCTAGTAGGCTGTGTGGAACATATGAGTGGGAGAAATTCATACGTATTTTCCATTTGTTTGTTTATTCACACGTTTTTGAGTCCCTTCTGTTGTCTTAACTCTACATAACCCTGGTCAGTCCTTTCATTCGTAAAAGCTGGGAGCTACAATAAAAGCATAGAAAAGTAACTTAAGTAAATCAAGAGAATTGTATATGTTTTCATCTGTAATTAAGGATGATGGAAAGTAAATGACTTCTCAGTTGAACTCTTGTATTTATACTTTAAGATACGGAGGTCAATGTAAACTTCCTGCTATTTAATACTGTTTTGACTTGTATTAGTAATGCTCCCACAGATTTCCTTTTTTCTTTAGAAATGTCATATTTAGAAACTATTTTCAGGGGCACCTGGGTGGCTCAGTTGTTAAGTGTCTGCCTTCGGTTCAGGTCATGATCCCAGAGTCCTGGGATCGAGCCCCGCATCAGGCTCCCTGCTCAGCGGGAACCTGCTTCTCTCTCTCCCACTCCCCCTGCATGTGTTCCCTCTCTTGCTGTCTCTCTGTCAAATAAATAAAATCTTAAAAAAAAAAAAACAACTATTTTTATATTTTTGGTGTTCTTAATAGAATGTACAGATTTCTCTTTCTGTAGGAGCAAGGAGAGGAAGAGAACTATATCTAGTTGTATAAAGAAAAATAATGTGAATGTAGGATATGATGCCCAAAAACATCCAGGCAGATAAAAAGGAGGATTCAGTATAATAAAATATTCTTGCTGGAAAAGCTCCAGCTCTTGTATTTCAGTCTTCTCACATTAAAATTGAGGCACTTAGGGGCATAAAAGTTCATTTTAAATAAAACGATAACTAGAAACATAGTACTATAAGACGTTCTTTAGTAACCCAATTAATGGCATTTGGAAGGATGAAAGGACTATCCGTCTTAATGCTTGCTTTCTCCCTCCCAAACAAGTATTTATAACAGAGGTACACTATATGTATAGACTACCAAAAACTAGCCTATCAGGTTCTTCTCAAATCAGATAACAAAGATTTGCCCCACTGTTTGTCCAAGCCACTGTTCCCCTTCTCTCCATCCCACTCTTCTCCAGTTGCATTATTTGGCATGAAGATTCAGAAATGATGTTCTCTATCAGTTTTGAGTAAAAGACTTCACAGACCTAGTCTAGAAATTCTCTAAAAGAAAGCAAAAAAAAGTCTGCGACGTTCACTTTGTACTTGCCTTTTTAAGAGGAGAATATAAGGCAAAATTTTTGTTAACTCAAACATCCAATAAATCAAGATTATCTTTATTTTGCAGAGTAGAAAGTTACATATTACTGATGTAGAGAAACAGTTACTTTTAAAGGTAGTCAGGTGTTGATATTTAACTGAAGGATGTGGTTTACACATTTTGCAATATGATAACCATTTGTTGATTTTCTACTTTCTTAATAGTGTGTTTGACCTACCTCCATGTAGTAGGTTGAAATATGCGCCTGTCTGAGGCTTGTTTTTAAAAATCTTAATTTGAAATCTAAAAATTTAAATAAATTCTTCATCAGTACAGTAGTTAACAAGTTACTGTGCTCTACTTAAGTCACCGGTACATAGGCTTTTATGCAGTTGCCTAAATGACCATATCATTCTAACACATGTGTAAGAACTACAGTGGTTTCTGTACATTGTTGAACATTTATCTAATCCTTCCCTGTCCCAATTTTTTCCCTATCTTTCTACCATGCACCCTTTGCTTTAGTTCTTACTATTATACTTTTACCTGTATCATTGTCCCAGCCTAGAGAGTTTTCCCTCTGCTTTTGTAAGTCACATCCTAGTGTAAAGTTCTACATCCACAAAGTTTTTTCTAATTATTGATACCTACTTTTGTCTGATTTCTGAAGCTTAAAATCTACCCCACATGATATAGCACTGAATTTTTATAAGATGAAAAGACCCTGTACAGCATTTATTAATAATAAATTGTATATTCATTCATTATAATACATATAAAATATTGGCTACCAATTTTTTTTTAAAGATTTTATTTATTTATTTGACAGAGAGAGGGAACACAAGCAGGGGGAATGGGAGAGGGAGAAGTAGGCTTCTCGCTGAGCAGGGAGCCGGATGCGGGACTCGATCCCAGAAAGCTGGGATCACAACCTGAGCCAAAGGCAGACGTTTAACGACTGATACTGGCTGGCTACCAATTTACAAAAAGAGCACCTGAATTTAGAATTCAAAAAGACTTGAATGAACAAGAGACCAGTTACCTTATGTTTTCAAATGAGGAGACACTCAGCAGTTAAGTGATTTGTTCACAGTCTGGAAGAATTTAAACTGAGTCCTAATTTATTAAATATGTTGTTTTCTTTAATTTGGCATTTAAACCTTTTTTTTTTTGAAATACTTATTCTAGTTTGTGTTATGTACTCCTTAAGAAAATGTGTGCAAAAGGTAAAACTTTCATGTTTGAAGAAACATTGACAAAATGATTATTTCTTGGGATAGGAAAGGTATTAAGCACAAGTGACAGTGACAACTGTGTTGTTTGCACATTTTCTAGGAGTAGTGGTAATTTCTTCACATTTTTACTTACTGCTGAGTATAGCTAAGGAAAAGCAACTTTGGCAAGCAGAGAAATGGAAGTGGTGGAGATGGCCAGACTGTTGGTAGACAAACTGAAGGCCATATTAGTAAGAATTGACTGACTTGTTACACAATCTGTAAAGAGAGGCAGTGATCTTGTTAAGGAATATAATACTTATATTGGGACTGCATAAGTTCCATATTCCCCCCATATCCCTATAAAAAGGCCCTGTGTATTATATATATGTGTGGAGGAATATACTCATATGCTGCTTATCATGTAGTTCTATGGTTCTGTTTTCCACATGGTTGATAAAGGTACCTTTTTCAAAATTATTTGTAGGAACGTTGAAATTGTACCCTGATCTACTCTGAAGCCATGTGGTTTGGTTTTGTTTCTTTTATGTTGAAACAGATTTATATCTGCCCCACTTCTCTCTACTGCTTTATTAAATAAGTGGTAGGGTAACACTGACTTAATTTAAATAACTGAAATCTCACTCCTTCACCAAGTAAACGTTCTTAAGAGGTTATATCTCAGAACTGGCCTAGTGGAAAAGCCTATTTTGAGAATTAACGTTTAATTCGTATATGCAGATTTGACCACTTCCATTTTCAGTCTATCCTATAAAGACAGCAGAATGTCGTAATAACGAGGAAGGCAATTGAAATTTCTTTTCTTTCAAAAAGGGAGTCTTTGAAGAAAATGTTAAAGTAGAAGGTAAAAGCTAAAGAAACCAAGGGAAAAGGTAACTGTCAGAGAAAGGAAAAGTTAGACTCCGGGGGCGCCTGGGTGGCTCAGTCAGTTAAGCATCTGCCTTTAGTTCAGGTCATAATCCCAGGGGTTTGGGATTGAGTCTTACATCCTGCTCTTTGCTCATCAGGGAGCCTGCTTCTCCCTCTCCCTGCCTGCTACTCCCCCTGCTTGTGCGTTCAGGCGCTCTGTCCCCATCTCTCTGACAGATAAATAAAATCTTCAAAAAGGTGGGAGGATGAAACCTGATACGTTGTTAAATTTAGACAGTAGTCAGTGTTTATACTTTTATATGTTATTCTGATTTTTAAAATACGTTTATTGTTGACATTTCTTTCTCACTTTTGTGACAAAAGGCTCATGATTTTATCCAGCTCTTGTACATTGTTATAGTCTTGGTTTTATGTCTTAAGTAATTTCTCGCTAGATGATTTCATATCTCATGTGTAACAAGTTTACAAGAAGTTACATGGAGCAGTTAAAGCCCTCTAAGGCAACTGTTAACTAATTTTATAACTTACTGGAGCTGCTGTTTATAGAGAGAAAGAGAGCTGCAGTTTTTCTTAGATTAATCTTTAGGTAAGAAGGGCAAATTAGGGGCGCCTGGGTGGCACAGCGGTTAAGCGTCTGCCTTCGGCTCAGGGCGTGATCCCGGCAATCTGGCATCGAGCCCCACATCAGGCTCCTCCACTATGAGCCTGCTTCTTCCTCTCCCACTCCCCCTGCTTTTGTTCCCTCTCTCGCTGGTTGTCTCTATCTCTGTCAAATAAATAAATAAAATCTTTAAAAAAAAAAAAGGGGCAAATCAATCTATTAGCATTAATTGGCACTTAAAATTATTTCTACTTATAAATTTATGTGTCTCTTAGGAAACACCTAAAAGTTTTCTTACTATTCCCTACTTCTTTGTGGAAGTCTACTAGTAGACAGTCCGAAGCCTTATTTTATTCTAAAATGTTTTCCATATAATCAGCCCCAGTGCTGCTGGAAGAGATACATACAACATTTCTAACCTAATTCAACTTCAGCTCAGAAAAGGCACCCATTTTGACCAACATGAAAAATGTATACATGGACTTGATCAGTTTTCTCTATTGTAGTTTTCGCTTTATTCTTGCCATTTGCCTTTTATTTTTGTTTTTTTTTTAATAGGCTTTAATTCATTTATTTTTCTTCTATAAAACATGTGGTGGCCACAGCAGGAGCCTGAGTCCTTTATATGAAGACTCTGGTGTGGGTCATTACAAGATGGTCAGTGAATTCCTTTTTTTTTTTTTTTCTACTTTTTTTTTCTTTTTTTTAAGATTTTATCATTTGAGGTTGCAGAAAGAGCCCAAGCAGGGGGAGAGGCAGAGGGAGAAGCAGACTCCCTGCTGAGCCAAGAGCCCAATGTAGGGCTCAGTCCCAGGACCTGGACATCATGACCTGAACTGAAGGCAGACACCCAACCATCTGAACCCCCCCAGGCACCCCAGTTAGTGAATTCCTGATAGGGAGACTTGGTGAATGCAGTCTGTTTCCAGAGTCAGGGTGAGCTAGCTGTAGGTCTTGGGAATGGCATCAAAAGTGGCCTTGGTGAAGTTGCCCATGGTGGCAGTGCAGTCCCTGGCTGAGGTATAGCAGTCGTCCATACTGGCCACCATCAGTAGCTTCTTGGGCATAGGAGCTGAGGCAATGCCAGTACCCCTGGGGTCAGGTGAGGCACACCAGTGCAGAGGCTCAGCAGCCGGTCACCTTGCAAGGGACAGTGTGGGGCTTGCTGATCTTGTTACCCAAGTAGCCTTGCCACACAGGTCGATGGAAAGCTTGTCTGGAATCATGGCCCCATGATGGCAGTGGCGACCTCTTTGGACCACTGCACACCCAGACTGCTGTGTCCATAGTCCTCTCCGATGGCAACAAATGCCTTGAACCTGGTCCACTGGCCAGCACAGATCTGCTTTTGTACCAGCATAGTCTTAAAAAACCATATCCTTGAGGGATGCCCTCAGGAAAAAATCGGTGATCTCAGATTCCTTGATGGGCAGGGGAGTAGAAGTAGATATCTTCCAGGACTTGATCTTCATGTCCTTCACTAGGCGGCCCAGGTTGGTGATGGGGACCCACTCCTTGTCCTTGGCCTTGCCTCTGCAAGCTCTGCAGTCTTGGCAGCTCGGACCACCGCTGCCACCCTAACCCCGGATGCTGCTGCAGAAACCACCATTGCAGCCTCCTGTTCCAGGGCCCTTCCACCGTTTGTTTTTTTTTTTTCGGAGAAGGATATTTGCCTTTTAAAAGGTGGGGAGAGAATGATAGTCTTTTGTCCTGAGGAAGGGGTTTGCATATGTCTTTTAGGAGAAGAGAAACATATATATTTCTTCAGTTGATATTAGTATGGTAATTTTAGTACCTTTTTATAGATCTTCTGTGAAAAGCTGGCAGCCTTACGCTAAAGCTCTAGCATCTCATTATATTCACAGACTAAAATTCTAACGCTCTCCTTTTCCCAGTATCTGTAAATCTGGGGGATTTTTTAAAAAGATTTTATTTATATGAGAGACAGAGTGAGCAAGAGAACAGGGCCAGAGGGAGAAGCAGGTCCCCCTGCTGAGCAGGGAGCCCCAAGTGGGACCTGAGCCACCCAGGCGCCCCTGTAAATTTATTTTTTAGAAGTACAATGTCTTAACCAAGTTCTCTGGAACCTCCACCAGGTAGGTGACAGAACTAGGGATAGTCCTTAATGCACAGATAAAGGCTTATCCCCAAACCAAGAATAAGAAGTCTGCTATTAGAGTTGTAATCTGGTTTGTGTGCAGTACGTTCTAAAGTACAGAGTAGTCTAGATCTGAGAATATTAACCATATAGAAGTGAATTTTGGGACAGAATTAGTGTTCACAGAATCAGAGTTAGAGGTAGGTTAACATCCAGGTCGTTTTCTCTTGTGACAGAAAAAACTCAGTGCAACATTGAGTATAATCCATTTTTACCACAAATCAGATAGGTGCAGAAGGGATGAGTTCTTACAGCTTTTCAAATACCTGTACAAAAATTAAAATGCTGTAGTTTTTCTAGATTGGGTGTGTGGTAAGACTTGAGAAACATAAAATGAATATGTTACAGAAATCTTAACTTGAGAACTTCCAGATTTTTGAGATTGTTTTCAGGTCACTTTGTTAGTAAATGTTTTGGATCCTTCTTCGAAAAACTTCGCATATAGTTTGAGGGGCCATAGGACCAAAGATATTCTTAATAGTGGTGGTATTTCAGGTAATTTTCAGGTTTGACTCCAAGCTGATAACACACTGATTTTGTATGGAATTGATTAAATAGTACCTAGCTCCGAACCTCCAGATAAGGGTTTGTCCAATGTCAGGTCTGAGATCAATATATCACAATATGTTAACCTGATACATTGCCATTTAGGGTAGAATAAGAAATAATAAGAAGCAATTTGTTAGGCGTTCAAATATTGACCAGGTGGTATAATAGAGGCTGAAGGACTTGATACAGTCTTCAGATTGCCCAGACTGCAAAAGTAATGTAGCACTTTTCTACCTACAGATCAGTATTGGCTTACAGCAAAAATACTTCAAGTTCCTAAAACAAAACTATGTATTTCAATTTTTCAAAAAATTTAAACATTAACCTGCAGTTCTCTAAACATAAAAAGTTTTAGACATTTTATATTTGTAGGACTCTGAATCATCACTAAAAAATTCAATTTCCACTGTACATATTATTAAAAGGTATCTTCTGAAAGTATGGAAATGTATATGAAGGGCCCAGCAACTCCTGTTTTCAAGAAGCTAGACTTCCTGGGCTTAAAAATGTTTCTTCTTTATTGTATAATTAACCAACTGAACTATTTTGTAAGTTACCAACTCTTTATTAACCCCAAGGAAGTTGTCTGTCATTATTATTTTGAACCTTACCATAGATACATCTTTTATTGCATATACTTAACATTCAAGTATGCCTAATTCTAGCAATGGCTGCCATACAGAAGTAACTCAGAAGCCCATGTTAGCTGAGCTTAAGTCTGTAAAACTAAACAAATCAAATAGTATTATCACAACTTTTCACATGGAAGAATCTAAAGTTGCAGGCTTGAAATTTTGATAAGTTATGAAAGCCAAGCTACTGTTTATTTACAAAAATACAATTCTATATAGCTAGGTCTTGCGAAGCCTTCATAAATATTAACCTTATTTGATCCTCATAACATCCCTGTAAAATAGAGCCATTATCATCCCCCTGGCCCAATTTACGGGAGAAGAAACAGAGACGTTTAAATTTCCCGAGATGACAAATACAGTAAAGGCAGGATTCATACTTAGCATTTTGGGTCCAGAGTTCATGGAGTTCATTGTGGAGTTAAATTAGTTTGGGAGATGGGACGCCTGGGTGGCTTAGTCAGTTAAATGTTGGACTTGATTTTAGCTCAGGTCATGATCTCAGGTCATGGGATTGTTGGGCTCCCCACCCAGCATGGGGCCAGCTTGGGATTCTCACTCCCCCCCCCCCCCATGCACACAAGGCTGTGTGCATGTGCACTCGTTGTCTCTCAATAAGTGTGTGAGAATGGAGAATGAGGTGTTTTGCTATGGTGTGAGTGTAGAGAGTATGATGAGAGTCCAGTGGAAGAAGAAAAAATAAGGATGAAAGGCTTCCCTTTTCATATACCAAAAAAAAAAAAAAAAGCAAAAACTTTAAAAATGTAAGACTGGATGAAGAAAAGGTGAGATAGTTGTTCGGAATGAGGGAGTATGTATCTGAGGAAAGAAGAAGGAGGTGGTTTTGGCCACCAGATGGCAAAAAATAAGCAAAATCTGAACTGATGTCTATATATTCACAGCTTTGCTGTTCGCTTGTGAAGCTGAAGTCATTTTTAAAAAGGCAAATTTTATTACATAGAAATGATGTATTTCAGTGGCTTCAAATGTGGAAAGATTGTAGGAAGTTCTTGGATATATGCTTCAATATTATCAATTTCTATTTTAAAAAGTTTGTCTGAAATGGACCACCAAACTGTTCTCAAAGGTGACATAGGTTTGAGGTAACACCTATACTACCAGTCCTTGGGGATTTGTCGTTTGGGTTATCTTTGATATGTTAATGAATGTAAGTGATATTCCCATGGGATGCTGATGACATGGCACTGAATCTAGAACTCAGTTTGGGAAGAACTGAAATCTTTTTGTGTGTTTGTATTCCTGAACACGATATTCCTATTTACATCTTTTTTAAAAGTTCTGTTTTCTAGTTCTTTGTTGATGTATAGAAATGCAGTATGTTTTTGTGTACTGACTTTGTACATGACATCTTTGTAAATTCTTATTCTTTATTGCTTTTTCTTCCCGTACTGCATGGGCCAGGATCCCAGCACACTGTCCATGACCATGTAAGCTCAAGGTCTTAATGGTGAAACAGTGACAGTATTCTTTTTTGAAGTATAATTTTTCCTACAGAATTTTCATAGATGTCCTTTAGAGATTAAGGAAATTTCCTTCTTCTACTAGTTTTCTAAGAGCCTTAATGGAATAAATTCCACAAAACCAACCTGGCATTCGTGGAACAATCCTAATTCGGTGATGATATAAAATATCTTCATGCTTGCTAGACTCACTTTGCTCATAGTTGCGTAGAATTTTTTCATTTACATTTATGATTGAGAATGACCTTTCATTGTCTGCTTTCATACTTCTTGCCAGATGTTTTCTTATATGTTAACCTCATATTATTTAGTTGGGGAGTATTGTCTTTGTACTAAAAAGAATAGTCATATTTACTTATAGTGAGTAATTAGATTTACTATCATTTTTTACCTAAAGATTTTTTTTATGCTCTCCATTGTCTCTTGCTATTCTTTCCCTCTGTTTTAACTCTTTTTAAAAATGCTTGTGGTCAGTTATACTTCCATAAAGCATTTTTTAAAAAGCAAAAACTTTTCTGTAGTAGCTGTCCTAATAAAATAAAAAATGAATGATACCTCACAAAACAATGCTGCCTACTGCACAGATACTGGTAACGTAATGAGGCATAATTAAGCAATGCCTGATCTATAGTAGACTTTGGAGTTTATAGATTTACTATTGCATGTCAACTACTAGAGGACAGGTGAAGATGTCTGTCCTTGCAGTGATGTGTAATGGGAATACTACCTATTTCAGAGGTAGTTGCTTTGAGAACAAAGTAAAATAAGCAAGACCTAACACATCCGAAATTCAGACTGAGAGGTTGTGGCAAAAAAGAGTTAAGAGCTGAGGTCCTGTCAGTCATTAGTAACAGAATTCTATCTCCAAGCCTTCAATGTGGAGTTGAATGATTTTCTTCTGAAAGCTTGGCAGGCTCCCTGGGGTATGTGCTAGCATGGAAATGGAGGTAGAATTGGTGTTAGTGGTACATAATCCACATGGAATTTGAGCCAGTTTGGAGCCCTTGGATATTATTCAGCCTTTAAAGGGAAGGAAATTCTAATACATGCTACAGCATGATAAACTTGAAGATACTATACCGAGTGGAACAATCCAATCTCAAAAAGACAAATAATATATAATTCCACTTTTAGAGGTGCCTAAAGTAGCTAAATTCATAGAGACAAAAGTAGAATAGTGATTGCCAGAGG
This sequence comes from Ursus americanus, assembly GCF_024610735.1. Classification (NCBI taxonomy): domain Eukaryota; kingdom Metazoa; phylum Chordata; class Mammalia; order Carnivora; family Ursidae; genus Ursus; species Ursus americanus. The sequence goes on along the minus strand of NC_142160.1, from coordinate 13,216,809 downwards.
CTAGGGGAAGGAAGGAATGAGGAGTCATTGATATTTGAGTATAGAGTTCCAGGTGGGAAAGATGAAAGTTCCAGAGAAGACTGGTGGTGATGATTGCACAACAGTGTAAATGTACTAAATGCCACAGAATTATACACTTAAAGATGCTTAAAATGATAAACGTTATATGTATTTTGCCACAGTTTTTAAAACTAAGCATTGTTTCCCTACAGTGGCCAGGAGATAAAAAGAAATCATTTTTTTAAGAGAATTTTTTTTAAGGTTTTATTTATTTATTTGAGAGACAGTGAGAGAGGGAACACAAGCAGGGGGAGTGGGAGAGGGAGAAGCATGCTTCCTACTGAACAGAGCAGGGAGCCCAATGCTGAGCTCAATTCCAGGACCCTGGGATCATGATCTGAGCCAAAGGCAGGTGCTTAACCAACTGAGCCACCCAGATGCCCCAGAAATCATTCATTTTGGAAAGTAGGGCTGTGAGAAACAGGAATCTCTCACCCCCTCACAAAACACCTGCACTCTCCTCCACTTTATTACCTGCCCCCCCCATTACAACTTACTAACTATACCTTGCCTAATAAAAGTTAATGCGCTTGTTGAAGTGCTTTGTTTTTAGTGTGGGGGGGGGGAGCTTTGAGAATCTCTGAAGATTTGCTTTTTTCTTTCTTTTTTTTTTTTTAAAGATTATTTATGTATTTATTTGACGAGACAGGCAGCGAGAGAGGGAACACAAGCAGGGGGAGTGGGAGAGGAAGAAGCAGGCTTCCAGCGGAGGAGCCTGATGTGGGGCTCCATCCCAGGACTCCAGGATCACGCCCTGAGCCGAAGCCAGACGCTTAACGACTGGGCCACCCAAGCACCCCTCTGAAGTTTTTCAAAGTATAAATTTCTTTATTCTTTTACATGCTGTAGAATATTGAGTGAATCAGAAGCCTATGAGAATTTAAAAGCATCTTAGTCATAAAGTTGCAGAACTAGAAGAAACCTTAATATCTAGTTCAAATTTCTAATTTTATAGAAAAGGAACATTATGTATAAAGAGACTGACTTTCCTAAAGTCACCAACTTTTTAGTAAACCTAGAAGCAAAAGCCAGGTCACATAATTCTTAGCTTAGTTGTTCTGACCTACCCTATACTCAGTGGAAGAATTTACTTGTTAGAAGTCCTAATTGCATTACTAGATCAAATAGTTAAAGCTGTACATGTTCTTGAGTATTTGTAAAGTATCTTCTGTTTCCACTGAACATGATAAACAAAAGACACTTCTTTGTGTCATAGACAGAGTTGGATGGTTGTGTCTGTAAGGTGTATGTGAGAGTTGAGATTTGAGTCTGATTCTCAGAGACATAGTCTGTTTCCAGAAATCCTCTTTATTTTACTGGTAAATATGAACAGTCATTGAAGAAGCATTCCTATAACATGAAAATCCAAGGTGAACAGAGGAACAAACATCCAAAAAAAAAAAAAAAACCACAGCTGGACAAAACAGCAAAAATTTGCCTTCGTTAGTATTCTAAGAGATTTGGGAGGATATTGTTCCCATGAAACTAAAACGGAGTCCAAGTGTTAAAAGTGATTCTAGGCATTCCTGGGTGTCTCAGTTGGTTAAGCGGCTGACTCGTGATTTTGGCTCAGGTCATGATCTCATGGTTGTGGGATTGAGCACCCCTTGTCGGTTCCATGCTCAGTGTGGAGTCAGCTTCAGATTTTTTCTCCTCCTACTCTCCCTCCCCATCTGTCCCTCCCCACTCACACACATGCTTTCTCTCTCTCTAAATAAATAACATCTTTCAAAAATAAAAATAAAAGTGATTCTGCACTCTAGAACGCCAATGTAATGATCTGTAAGATAAAATACAAGAAATTTCCTAGAGCATAGAGCTGAAAGAGATGGGGAAAAGGAGAGAAGTTTATAGGTATAATGCATAATCTTAGAATTCGTGATGAAACAGAGAAGGTGGAGAGGAAATTTAAAAAGAAGAAAAAGAAAAATTCTCTGAGCTGAAGGAAGTCCTGGGGCTTTTGGTCAAAGGACCTGTTAAATACAAATAGAATAGATATAAAATAACACACATGTTGATTTCAGAGCCGAAGATAAAGGAAAATCTCATAAATTTTTTGTGGGAAAGAGATGGGAATCACTGCAAAAAACAGGTATTAGACATCACCATGGGATGGGATGCTAGAAGATGTGGGTGAATGATTTAAATTTTGAGGGAAAGTTTTAAAAACAACCTATAATTCCGAAGCATCCCTGGTTTGTCCTAGGTATGAAACCAAAATAAGAACTTCTTGAAAGTGTGTGTAAAAAGGTGGTTTACATCACGAAGTCCTGGAGAAGGAGGAAGGGCAAAAGTGCTTGGAGATAATATTCCAGCAAAATTAGACAAAGAAATCCCACCTTTAAAAGGTTAAAAGATGAAATTAAGAATCAACAAAGCTTTGTGATGAAACATTAAATCCTGGGTATGCAGACAACTGGGCTGTAAACCAGCCCGGAACATAATTGTTTTAGATTAAAACAGAGCTCACTGGGGTCTAAGAATGCCTTCAGAAATCAACGTGAATTCTGTTGCACAAATTCTAAGAATAAAAACTTAGAATGTGTTATATGAGATTTAAAAAGCTTGTGGGGGACGCCTGGGTGGCACAGCGGTTAAGCGTCTGCCTTCGGCTCAGGGCATGATTCCGGCGTTCTGGGATCGAGCCCCACATCAGGCTCCTCCGCTATGAGCCTGCTTCTTCCTCTCCCATTCCCCCTGCTTGTGTTCCCTCTCTCGCTGGCTGTCTCTCTCTCTGTTGAGTAAATGAATAGAATCTTTAAAAAAAAAAAAAATTCTCTCTTTAAAAAAGAAAAAAAAAGCTTGTGGATTTTCTGAAAATTAAGAGACCCTAGAAAAATAAGTCACTTCAGAAGTCCAAATAAGAAGGAAGCTGAAATGAAAAATAAGGCTATTTTTGAGTAATTATCAGAGTGTAAGCACCTTTACAGTTGGAATTAAGTGACGTGAAATGACTACATATTCTCTGGGGTTTATCACACTGGATGACAGTGAATAATCCTGTAAATACTTTTGTTGTTACTCAGTTTTTAAAAATCAACCTAACGAGAAAACACAGGAAAATTTAGTAATTGTAAAACAGACTGCTGTAAAACTTAGGTATGTGATTACATGGGGAGCCAGTAGAAACTTTTTCAAGTTGATGGGACAAGAAATGAAGATTCAAGTATAATTAAAGTTATTAAAATAACCAATGAAAGCTAAAAATAACAAACCAGAATGAGCAGAGGAGGGAGAAAATAGGATAAATTCTCTGAATCTTTTATAATAAGGATACATTGTAATAAAAGATAAATATGAGTACAGTAGTAAACACCCAAACTAAAAACAAATGACCCAGAGTTGTAACTTCTGGATTTTAGTTCAGTTTGGGTTTGAGCTGGAATTAGGAGATTTCTTGTTTTATTGTTTTTATTGAATTCATAAAAGCATGTGGTTTAAAAGCCAAATAATTCAGCAGTTTGTTAAGAAAATAGGCTGCCCCAGGTCCCAGTTCTGTCTTTCTGATCTATCTCTTCCCAGGGGCAGTTCCCCTATTTTCGAAGGATTCTTTTTTTTTTTTTTTTTTTAATGATTTTATTTATTTGTTTGAGAGAGAACATGCATGTCCAAGCAGGGGAAGTTCTGTCAGCTGGAGGGGGCAAGAAAGAATCCAAGCAAGACTCCACGCTGAACAAAGAGCCTGATACGGGGCTCAATCCCAGGACCCTGAAATCATGAGCTGAGCCTAAATAAAGATTCCGACACTTAACCAACTAAGCCACTCAGGTGCCCCTGAAGGATTCTTTTTGATGTTTACCTCTATCTTTTTTTTTTTTTAAGATTTTATTTATTTATTTGATAGAGAACAGCCAGTGAGAGAGGGACCACAAGCAGGGGGAGTGGGAGAGGAAGAAGAAGGCTCCTAGCAGAGCAGGGAGCCCGATGCGGGGCTTGATCCCAGATCACGCCCTGGGCCTAACCGTCTAACGACTGAGCCACCCAGGTGTCCCTCGAATTTTTTTTTTTTTTAATTTTTAAGAAATTCAAATTGAGATACCAGTAATGCGAGTTCTCTTTTTTGAAAAAGATTGTGTTCATCATTAGAGTCAGCAATAATCCTTAAACTTTCTGAAACTCATGACTACTTCATTTAGATCCTACTGTGCCATAGATGGGTATTATATGTTGTGGAATGCATTGAATAGGTGTTCATCTGAGAAGTTTCCCAGGAAAAGATTTTACTTCTTATAAATGGAGGAGAGAATAATGTGTATTCATGCAGTGTCTCTCCTGATGTACTATGGCAGCTTTTTTTTTTTTTTTAAGATTTTATTTATTTATTTGACAGAGAGAGAGGCACAGCCAGCGAGAGACGGAACACAGGCAGTGGGAGTGGGAGAGGAAGAAGCAGGCTCCCAGCAGAGGAGCCTGATGTGGGGCTCAATCCCAGGACTCTGGGATCACGCCCTGAGCGAAAGGCAGACGCTTAACGACTGAGCCACCCAGGCACACCTATGGCAGCTTTTTTGTGATCTTTGAGGATAAGTATGTTTTGGAAAGTCTTTCAGGAGCAGTGCCAAAAAACTATGATTAAGGGAGGAAAACGTGTGCCTCTTCATGTTTTAGTTTATGCTCAGCAATGTAGACAGGTGTGACTTTGAAAGGTAAGCTATAATTCACTTCCCAGTCACCAAAAGTTTATAGGAGTCTGTAATATTGACATCAGTAAAAATCAACAACCTGTCCTACTTAATCATGAGGAAGGCTTGATTTGCTTTTTATAGCTTTGCTTAAGTGTATCATAAGGACTGTAAGTGTTAATATAGATTTTATTTATTAGAGAAAGAGAGCAAGAGAGAGAACACAAGCAGGGGAAGAGGGAGAAGCAGATTCCCTGATGAGCAGGGACCCCAACGTGGGGCCTGATCGCAGGACCCCGAGTCATGACCTGAGCTGAAGGCAGACCCTTAACCGACTGAGCCACCCAGGCACCCCTGTTTTTATGGTTTCTTATGGGTTGCTTGCAGCTCCAGCACATGGAGAACCTTTCAAGAATCTTTATCCATTTGACAGGTCAAAAGCATGCATTAAAATGTATAGTTGTCCTAATTGATTTGCTTTGCTCATTTTTAATCAAATGGATTTTACATTAGAATTGGGTTAAATGCAAAGAATACCAGAACACTAATTCAGAGGGATATGTGCACCCCAATGTTTATAGCAGCCTTATCTACAGTACAGTAGCCAAATTAAGGAAATAGCCCAAGTGTCTCTCAACTGATGAATGGATAAAGATGTATGTACAATGGAATACTACTCAGCCATGATAAAGAATGGAGTTAGAGAGTATAATACTAAGTGAAAAAGATGATTTCACTTATATGTGGAATTTAAGAAGCAAAACAAACGAGGAAAGGGGAAAAAAAGGAGAGGGGGGCAAACCAAGAAACAGATTCTTACTACAGGTAACAAACTGATAATTATGGGGGGATGTTGGTGATGGGTGAAATAGGTGATGGGGATTTAAGGAGAGTGTTGCAGTGAGCACCAGGTGTTACATGGAAGTGTTGAATCTCTGTTGTACACCTAAAACTAATAGTATACTATATGTTAACTGAAATTTTAATAAAAAGGGGTGCCTTGGTAGCTCAGTAAGTGTCCACCTCTTGATGCAGCTCACATCATGATCTGAGAGTTGTGAGATCAAGCCCCACATCAGGTTCCACACTGGGCATGGAACCTGCTTAATATTCTGTCTCTCTCCCATCCCCCCTCCACCCCCATTAAGTGTTCTCTCTCTCTTAAAAACTAAAAAAGAGTTAAGTTAGATGTTGTAGTGTTTTTGTCAAAATACATTCTTCTAAAACCATATCGTGTAGGTAATCTCATGTGGTTCTGTGTCATTTGCAGTGTTGAGTAAGAAGATATATACAAATTGCCTATATATACCAGGAAGGAAAGAGCTCCAGCATTTAAAGCTAGTATGCATAGGAAGTATAAAAAGTCTTGTTCTGGATTGCCTAGGTTTGAAAGGTTCTAGTTCGGCACTGTCCAGTAGAACTTTCCACAGTGATGGAAATGTTCATTCTACACTATGCAGTTTGGTAGGCACTAGTCATATGTGGCTATTGTGGCTGAGGAACTGAATATTTAATTTTAATTAATTTAAATTTCAGTAACTGTATGTAAAGTCTCCTGTATTAGTGTAGTATTAAGAAACTGAGTGAAAACATGAATACAGAAATAGACATTGACCTATGTGAGGACTTCTGGTCCAAATTAGTTTGTTTGGCACAGCTTATAGGCTCTCCAACTTCCTCACTTCTGATCTTCTGATCCTTACTGCTGAACTTTTTTTTTTTTTTAACTAAAAAATTAGGTTCATAACCAAACGCTAGGATTGAGACTTTTTTTAAACTTAAGACTTTTCCTTTTTATTCATCTTTTTTATTTAAATTCAGTTAATTAACATACATTATTTGTTTCAGGGGTACAGGTCTGTGACTCATCAGTTCATATATAATACACAGTGCTCATTACAACACATACCCTCTCCAATATCCATCACCCTATTACCTCATCCCCTCACCCCCCTCCCCTCCAGCAACCCTCAAGTTTATTTCCTAAGAGTTCCAATGCTAGGATTGAGACTTTTGATAACTCCGGTAGATGCTTGTCATCTTCACCTCAACTATTCTTGTGTGTCTACCCCAGCTCTTCCCATCAGTGGGAAAGGAATCTTTGACAGTGCTGGTAAGTTTTCCCTAGTTAGGAAACTCCTCTAAACTTTTTTTTTTTTTTTTTTAAGATTTTATTTATTTATTTGACAGAGAAGCAGCGAGAGAGGGAGAAGCAGGTTTCCCACTGAGCAGGGAGCATGACGCAGGGCTCCATCCCAGAATGCTGGGATCATGACCTGAGCTGAAGGCAGATGCTTAACAACTGAGCCACCCAGGCACCCCTCCTCTAAACTTTTCTAAACTCACAGTTATTAAGGCATCTGTTCAATTTGCCAATAAAACCACGTTTCGTGGGTGTTTTTGGGTGACTCATTGGCCTAGTTACTCTCTCAGTATTTCTCAAATCTCGCTAATATTTTTTTTTTAAGATTAATTTATTAGAGCCAAGCGGGAGCAGGGGGAGGAGGGGCAGAGGGGGAAGCAGATTCCCCACTGAGCAGGGAGCCCACATGAGGCTGGATCCCAGGACCCTGGGATACCACCCCAGCAGAAGGCAGATGCTTAACTGACTAAGCCACCCAGGTACCCCAAGAATCTTACTAGTATTTCAAAAGTATTTCAAAACTCTTACCTAAAAAAGTAACTGACATGATTGATTTTCAAAGAAAATAGTTTTGCCAAAATTTCTCTTTTCAGTTTGAAATATAAAAAATAGAGTACTTCAAATACATTTTTCCTCGGGGCGCCTGGGTGGTACAGTTGGTTAAGCGTGGACTCTTGGTTTCAGTTCAGGTCGTGATCTCAAGTCCCGCTTCAGACTCCATGCTCAGTGCTGAGTTGGCTTGAGTTTCTCTCTCCCTCTGCCCTTCACCCCCATGCACATGCATGCTCTCTCTCTCTAAAATAATGAATCTTTAAAAATATGTTTTTTTCTTAAGGTTTTAAGTATCTGTTCCCATGTTAGCATAGCCCTTGTGGGGTGTCTTCAGAGTTGAGTTTTCTGAGCAGTGTCACCCCATCAAACCCTGTGATACCAGACGGTGAAGTGCCTTTGCTGCTGAGTGCTGTATATAATGGTCCAAAAGAAGAAGGAAATACAACCTACCCCCAAAAGAAAAAAGTTTTAACAAGCTACATTTCTGCATAAGGCATATACAAATAAGATAGAAAATGTGTTTTAAAAATACACTAACCACCTGGTTTCTAAATTACACTTATTTTGATTGTAAGTTATAATCTTACAATTAAGACCGTTTGGATGCTGTCTTAACTGAAAAAGGAGCATGCTGCCAGACTCCTTTAAAGCTGAATGAATGGGGGTGCCTGGGTGGCTTAGTCTGTTAAGTGTCTACCTTTGGCTCAGGTCATGATCTCGGTCCTAGGATGGGGTCCTAGGATGGAGCCCCACGTCGGGCTCCCTGCTCAGCAGGGGGCTGCCTCTCCTCCCTCTGTGCTAGCTTGCTCTCAAGTAAATAAATAATATCTTTTAAAAAAAAGGTGAATGAATATTCTGCTTCTTCGTATGCACTAAACTCTAATGTATATGGCTGTCTAAACAGCATAACAATCATGGTTTCACATGTAATTTTGGTAAATGCTGCTACAGATTACTCACTTGGTACCCTTAAAAAATATTGAAGTAAGTTTAATTTTCCTTACTTTGGTATTGATAACACCCCTAGGGCTACTGAGCTATTATATTATTGACCACCTTTGCATAGTACTGTTCTGGTGATTTCCTTTGGCTCAGTCTTTGGGGGATATGTTGCACTTATGGCTCTATTGAACAGAATTGACCTAACATCTAATCCCTCCCCCATCCCCCGCTTTTTCATATTTGAGTATCTTCTTTGCCATCACTTCTGCCTTAGTCTATTCTGATCTTTCCTACCTCCTGCTGTTAATAATTAAATGTCCACTTCGTTTGTCTGTTTCTGGTGTTAGCCAGGCTCTGCTGTAAATCTAATTTTTAAATTTCTTCTCTCTAAAAAAAATCAGGCCTTAATTTTTATAACCAAAGGTAAAATCAAAAGTGGGTTTGTTTGGGAGCACCTGGATGGCTCAGTCAGTCAAGCATCTGACTCTTGATTTTGTCTAGGTCATGATCTCAGGGTCATGGGATAGAGCCCCCATCGGGCTCCATGCTTAGCAGGGGAATCTACCTGAGATTCTTTCTCCCCCCTCTGCCCCTCTCCCCCCCCCCATAAATAAATAAATAAATAAATCTTATTAAAAAGTGGGTTTGTTCTTTTTTAATGGTGGCAAATGGACTGGTCTTTACATTTTGTGCAGATTTCTCATTTTCAATTATTTTTCATTTTTGAAGGCTCAGAGATTTGTTTATTAAAAAAATAATTATCTCTAGGAGGTGTTGCTGTTACTCTGAATCATTGAGACTTCCAGAAATCTGATTGTTAAATAGATGTGCCTTCAACTAATTGGATGCAGTTGGAAATTTTCTAAGTGACATGATAAATCCTGACTTCCATAAAACAGAATATGTAATAATACTTTCCCAGATTCATCCATGGATGAAGCCAAATTCAAAGTAATTCATTTTCAACTTCGGAATGTAGTTCTTAACCTGACTCCTAGTATATCAAAATTGAGTGGTTTATTATATACCTACCTATGCTCTAAATTGGATAAGACTTTAAATCAGATCCTGTTTAGGATATAGTTGTCAAAATATCACTCAAAATGAAGAGGTAAGCATTTTTAAAATGTTTTCTCTAAAAAGTCTTAAGTACTAGTTCTGTTCATTACAACATCTCAAACTCTAAAAGGATCAGTTGTCCTTTTTAGATGGTGGTGATGTGCATCCATTTGCATTACCAAGAAGCTGTTACAAGGAGATCAGAGGGAAAATTTTTTTCACCAAACTGTTACTACATCAGGAATTGACAGGAGTCATTTCAATAATTTCTTCTGTCAAAAGAGAGGAAGGACATAACAGTAGGTCGTTCTATTTGGAGACATTTTTTAACCTTAGTCTTCCTGTTTTGCTGAGAGGGGACTTAGATGTTCATCTTTTTTTCCTTTGTCATTGAGCAGGAAAAAGTTATCAGGAGAAACAGGTTCTTAAATTAATAAATTCATTACAATTTTAGGAAATTTTTCCTGCTATAAGTGAAGTAACTTTAAGAGTCTCCTGCCAAAAGGAAAACCTTAATTTTCACAATGGACCATCTGTTTAACATTCAGTTGACCTTTTATTTTGTGACGTGATTTTGAGAGGGTAAGATTTACTCTTCTGTAGATACTGTCCTATTCTGTGCTTCATAGCACACTGAATGATTTGGGTAACTTGCTATGTTTTTCCCACCTGCACCCCTCAACCCCAGATTAAGTTCATAGGTTTTTATTATACTGCTTGTATTTTGCTCCCATACAAAAAACCTTAAGTAATTATCACAAAACATTTTCTTTAAAAAAATAGGATTTAGTAAACCTTTTTTCTCTCTTTGTGGAAGTCTCTCAGGTGCAGAGAATTGAGTTAATCTTAATAATTTACGAACTCATTCACTCAAAAATATTAGAAACCCTATAATGTGTCAGGTGTTCTGCTTGGCACGAAAGGCCCAGTGGTAAGCAACCAGATAACGATTTTTTAAAATTTTATTTTAAAGGTGTGTTTATTTTAGAAGAAGTGAAAGAGAACGAGCAGGGGGAGGGGCAGAGGGAAAGGAACAGAGAATCTCAAGCAGACTGCTGAGCACAGAGCCAGTGTCGAACTCTTGGTTTTTCACGACCCTGAGATCATGACCTGAGCCAAAACCAAGAGTCAGACACTTAACTGACTGAGCCACCAGGCACCCCAGCCAAATGTGATTTTTGCCCTATGGCACTCATAGTCTAGTTTGTGGCACATTGTCATCATCAGTCTATGAACATAAGCCCTACTCTTGTTTTATTTATTTATTTTTTCTTTCCTTCAACCTCTTTTCCTCTTCCCCCTCCACAAGCATCCGCTCAGATACTTAGTCTTTAAATATATAACATTTATATGTGTGGTTTTAATTTACATTAATGGTAGTATAGATCTCAATTTATTCCTTTTTCTCACCCAGTACTGTATTTTTAAGCTCTAGCCAGCAGACTGCGTAATACTCCATTATCTGCATCCAAAACATTTACTTACTCATTTCCTGGTGATGAAATCTGTGTTGCTTCCTATACCCTGGTACAAATAATGCTGCAGTGATCAAGCACCCTTGTGACACAGTTCCTTAAGGATTTCTGCAAGTATTTCTTTGGAGTACTTACCAAGTGGAATGCTGGGTCATAGGTAGACAGAATGGCTTAAGCAGTTCACAGAAAGGTTTCTGTTTTCTCCTATTCTTACCAGTACTTCATATTACTCAGTTTTCTTTTATTTGTCTTAAAGCTTTAAAGTGGTATTTCTTGCATTTCTCTGATAGTTGGTGAGAGTGGCCTTTCTTAACATACTTGATAGCCTTTTTATCCTGTAAATTGCCTATTAATATTTTTTGCCCATTTGTTCTCCTGAGTTACCTTTATTTTTCTTGCTTTTGTAGAAGTTCTCATATTTAAGATATTAACTCTGATAATTTTAGATGAAAATCATTATTCCAAAAGCATTTTTCACTGAATAGAAATCTCTATTTGAAGGAAATTAAATCTGCCAGTATTTTAGCTCTCAGATTTTTTTTTTTAAGTTTTATTAGTTTTGCCTTTTAGATCTGTTAATCCATGTGGAGTTTGTGTTCTGCATACATAATGAGAGGTAGGGCTCCAACTACTTTTTGCCTATGTAAATACGTGAATTTTTCCAGCATGTCCTAAAGAATTCACCCTTTTTTTTTTTTTTTTTACCACTTTAAGAAACCACCTTTGTCATATGAGATTTTCATTTCTACATAGGTCTGTTTATAAGCTCTGTATTCTGTTACAGTTAGGTCTGTTTCTGTGTCAGCACTAGTCTGTCTTTACTATTATTTTGGCTTTGTGTGTAGTCTCTCAATAACTGGGAGAGAAAACTCTCAGCTACCCTGCAAATACATACATACATTAGTTCTTTCTTTGCAAAATTACCTTAACTTTTCATAGACTTGGGGGGGGGGAGAGCGGGGTGAAGATGGTAAAAAGCTTTATTTTTTTTTAAGGATTTTATTGTCAAGTAATCTGTATACCCAATGTGACAGGGCTTGAATTTACAACCCTGAGATCAGGAGTTCCGTGTTATACCAACTGAACCAGCTAGGCACTGCAGTAAACAGCTTTTTAAGATGTAATTCTCAGGGCACATGGGTGGCTCAGTCGGTTAAGGGTCTGACTCTTATTTTCAGGGTCTTGAGTTCAAGTCTTGCATTGGGCTCCATGCTGTGCACAGGGCCTACATTAAAAAATAAAGATGTCATTCACATACTATACAATCTGCTTACTTAAAATGTGCAGATCAGTGTTTTTTAATATATTAATAAAGTTCTGCAACCACTACTTAAAAAAAATTTTAGAGCATTTTCATTACCCCCAAAAGAAACCCCATACTCTAGCCATTGCTCTCCAATCCTCCCATTTTCCATAGCCCTAGACTTGGCTCTAATGATTTTTGTGACTGCCTTTCACTTGGTATAAGTTTTTCAAGATTCATCAGTCTTCTGTGGGTACTCTTTCCACAAAACAGTGCTTACGAGTTCAGGCTTCAGAGTCATTCTGCCACACATATCAGTTCTGTCACTTAACCAAGCTCTGTGATCTCCCAGCAGAGGAGCTTGATGTGGGGCTCGATCCCATAACGCCAGGATCACGCTCTGAACCGAAGGCAGACGCTTAACCGCTGTGCCACCCAGGCACCCCAGCCAGATTTATTTTTAAGTTACTTTATTATCATATATGAAAGTCTTCATGTTCAAGAGGTAAATTATAGGAACAAACAGCTATGTACAGCTTCCTTATTATCAACCAAGCATTTAATAGACTCTTGAGGGTCAGCAGTTGCTGGTTGTAAGGTAATTGGAAGCAAGAAATAGCTGTAGACAGATTATTAAACAGATAGCATTGATAATACTGTACCTTATATCTCATCTTTTTTTTCTAGGTCATCTCCTTCTTATTGTAAACTGACCCTTTGAACTTTCTTTCCTGCCATCCTCTTCACTGGGCCTTCCTATATCTTCATGACCAGGATAATAAATTTGTAGCCACATCCTATAGTAGACATCACTAATTTATGACATGTTCTTTGCCTTCCAAGCCTTGCATATGCCCTTAGAATCCTCAGTACAATACTTCACGGAGCCAGAGTTACCACTAAAGGTGACACCTCATTGTCATTTCTGTTTTATCACACCCTTTTCCAACTAGACTATGACATTAACTTATTCATGCTATATTTTTTTGAAGGTTGAAAAGGAATTAAGGTAGAATAGCAAGTAGAGGTGTTTATTAATATCCAAGATCCTGCCCTTCTCTTACCCTGAAAGCCTGTTATATCACTCCTATCTTTGTTTCTCTAGCTGGTGTTTCTCCTTCTTTCTACCTAATTAGTTTACACTGGGAAATTAGTACATGTCTGTTGAGCATATGGACTAGATTTTGGGAAATCAATATATTTGTATTGAGCATATGAACAAGATTTTGATTCTGTAGTGAGTGAAAAGGGCATTTCTTTCTTTACAAATACTCTCACTTCTTGAGTCTCCTGAGGTGGTTTCTTCTCATATATAATTACATTTGGTATAATGGTATGATGTACATTTTTTTCCAGTCTTCCTGTTTAGATTTTTTTTGTAGAACATTAGGTGCCACCAAATCTCTAGAAAGTGTTTTGAATGCCTTCTTCCTGGACTAAGCAATCTGTCACCTACTGCTAAAAAGAGGAATTTGGGAAAGGACAAGATAAAAAGAAATGCTGGTGGGGCAAACAAGTATGACTGTATTTTTGTTCCTGACTTAATATCAACTAAGTACTTTAAAAATACTAATGAAAAAGACAGGAGAGTGGACCATCCTTAAGTGCGCCATCTGTATGGCCATTTCCTGTAGTGATGTCCTGACTACATCATTGTATTTGTTCTTCACAACCAGGCATTGACCTCATCTACTTAAGAAGACAATGAGGGTTACAAAGGTAAACAATTTGCTCGAGGAGAAACAGCTTGGAGTGGAATCCCAACTCTACCACTTACTAGCTATCTGACTTCAAACCTTGTAACTCACTTCTTCCCATCCAACCATATAGGAAATTTTAGCAGATTTTATCTTTTTTTTTTTTTTTTTTGGTAGCCTTTATATTGTAGTCTTTTTAATTTGGGCAATAATTACATACAGACATATATTTTATGTTTTATAGGTATTTGAGCCACTGGCACAATGACTAAAATGATAGGCTTCTGAGATAAATATTTGTTTTCTGAGCCTTTGAGGCAGTGTAGCCCAGGGATATAGGACAGTGGCTGAGCCTGTTGTCAAATCCTGGCTCCACTGCTGCCTCACACTGTGCACATTTCTTTTCTCAGATCAACCAGGGTTGTTTTGAGGATTAAATGTGGTAATACACGTAGAATACTAAATGTGGTAATACACATAGAATACCTAGCACAATGCCTGACAAATAGCAAGCACTTCATTTAATGAAAATGAGCAATGTATATGGTATCATTATATATTTACTATATCATGTTAAATACCTAGCTTCTCCACGACATTCTGAGAATTTCACTGACTTAACCCAGAAATTACTCACAACTCTAAAAATACTTCATACCTCCTATGCTGTTATCTGTGGAGCAATAACAAATATTACCTCTCCTCTTCATATTAGTTTTCATATTTGGTTAAATATTATAATATATAATCACTGTTACTTGAAACATGATTTAATGGGTGTCTCCTGGTCAGGAATATTTGCCTCACCAGAGGACTTAAATTATTTCCGGAACGATGCCAAAAATCTGGGCAAAGGATACTTGAAATAATAGCAGTAGACACTGAATACCAGTAGAATTTACCAGTACCTTTGTTTTAACCTTCTGTTGTATGAAAATGCACAATCCATATTCAAAAATTAAAACATTTGCTATCTTCTTTTCTTTTTCAGAAGATGAATAATCTTTCATTTAGTGAGCTATGTTGCCTCTTCTGCTGTCCACCTTGCCCTGGGAAAATTGCTTCAAAATTAGCATTTTTGCCACCTGATCCTACTTACACATTGATGTGTGATGAAAGTGGAAGTCGCTGGACTTTACATCTGTCAGAACGAGCAGACTGGCAATATTCTTCTAGAGAAAAAGATGCTATTGAGTGTTTCATGACTAGAACCAGTAAAGGCAACAGAATTGCCTGCATGTTTGTGCGTTGTTCACCCAATGCCAAATATACTTTACTCTTCTCACATGGAAATGCTGTTGATCTCGGTCAGATGAGCAGCTTTTACATAGGACTGGGATCACGGATTAATTGTAATATATTCTCATATGATTATTCTGGATATGGCGCAAGTTCTGGGAAACCAACAGAGAAGAACCTCTATGCAGATATCGAAGCTGCTTGGCTTGCTCTTAGGACAAGGTAAATCATGACTGGGAATTATTTTACACATTTAATATGATGGTTAACTAAAATTTTCTTACATAAAAAAAGTAATTTTTATAACTCGTGTTTTAGAAGTACTAAGTAGAGGTCATATTTGCCAATATATACCTATTAAGAATTAAGCTCTTAGATTGTAATTTTAAATTTTTATAAAATAGCATGATTTTTAAGACAGATCTCATTTATGTCTGTTAGTGTGTGTGTGTGTGTGTGATTTTCTTTAAAATTTAAGCCAGTGACAAATAGTTGGTTTTATAAACCTGTGGAGTGTGATATAAAAATGTTTAATCAAAGTTGGAACATTTCAAGGGAATGAAAGATAACATGACTTAGCTAATCATTTACTTACTCTATCATTAAGGGTATAAGAGGCTGGGTTCTTTTTGTTAAAATGATAAGCCAGGGTTTGCATTATTTTATGTAAAAATCTTTTAGAAGTATGACTTACAGATATTTTATTGGAATTATTTTTAAAGTATTCATTCTGTAAAAGTGAGATTCTTTGCTTTGCATTCTGGACTAATAAAATTTGGAGAGCTCTCACGCAGAAAAAAAAAAAAGGTAATTTTATTATAAATGATTTAAGCAAATTCTCTTACCATGTCAGTTATTCTTTGGTTGTAACAGTACATTGAGAACTCGAAATTGCTTTCATCTTTCCTAGTCACCAATATTGAAAAATATTGCAGTTTTGTAGATTTCAGGGTTTTTTCCCATCAGATGGTTTTCATGTACAATAAATAAATATATCTTAGTTATTCCTCATATTATCCACTGATAAGCTGCCTGACTTCCAAAGTATTTTAGACTAAAGCTAAAGGATTTAAAGAAAATTCATCATTCCTAATTTAATGTTTAAATACTAATGGTTTCAGTTAGAACCTCCACAATTTTGTTAGTTGGCATAACTTTTTTTTAGAAAATACCTTTAGAAATGTTTACTCCTATAAGATAATATAATCAAACTATATTCGCATAGCCAAGTTTCATGTAAAGGGGATTCTTAAATCACCTGAAATGATGTGAAAATGTACCTGATGAGTTAGGAAAGATGGTAAGTAGTATAAGAAGTAGGTAATGAGTTGTGGGGGGGAGGGAATGGTAGAAATTTGTAAACTAAAACTGCCTTAAATGATGAGTCAAAATCTGCTCCAGGTATAATGATGTCAGTCCCCTCAGTCCTGCAAACAAAAATAAATGAGTTCCTACTTTCCAGACTCAGCCAATTGAATATAGTATAGTACCTGTTAGGAAAATATGATAATAAATATTTTTAATGGCAGATTTATTGAGATGCAGCTCACTCTTTTAAAGTATAACTTCAGTGGATTAGAACGGTTTTTAAGGGGCACCTGGGTGGCACAGCGGTTAAGCGTCTGCCTTCGGCTCAGGGCGTGATCCCGGCATTATGGGATCGAGCCCCACATCAGGCTCCTCCGCTATGAGCCTGCTTCTTCCTCTCCCACTCCCCCTGCTTGTGTTCCCTCTCTTGCTGGCTGTCTCTGTCTCTGTCAAGTAAATAAATAAAATCTTTAAAAAAAAAAAAAAAAACAGTTTTTAAGGATGCTAAGGTATAGCAGATAGCCTTCATTATTAATGCTTCTCAATAACATGAAAAGATAACTTTATTTAGCCAAAACATACTAGTGTCCAGTGTTCTAGGTGTATGTTAAAAAGAAAAAAAACGCTCTTGTAAAGTGGTTAACTTTTTCCTATTTTTTACCTTGTCTGATATCAGTTCAAAGGAAACATTATAAAATAATTCCTAGTCTTGATTTAATTCATCTTTTTAAACATAGTTGATGACCATACATACTTGATGAATGAGGAACAAGGGCAGAGTAGAAGAATTTCTAAATAGTATAACAGTCTTTGGGCTCATTATCTATGTGCTATAATGAAGAAGTCACTGGACTGGGAGTCAGGGTACCTGGGTTCTAATTATAGGCTTGCGGCTGACTTACTCTGACTTTGAACATCTGCTTCGTAAGCAGCTGAACTAGATTAGATGGTCTTTAAAGTCCTTTCTGAGTTGTACTATTCTGAAATTCTGTTATTGCTTTGAGTTCTCTGATGCTAAATTGGCAGCTGCTTCTACTCTGGAGCCTTGCCATTGCTAACATTAGCCTAAAACCCATAGTTGCCACCAACAGTGCTGCTATTCAGCTAACAGCAACCATACAGCCTCAAGAGTTAACGCTGATGCTGCAAATGTTCATTTTCATAACTTCAGTCAGGTCTTTGTAAAGAAAAAGGCTTTTCCAAGTTTACTTATAGAGTCAGTCTGGAGTAGATGGAGCCCAACCTCTGAGGCGTATCTAAATGCTTATGTAGGACTGATTGGAAGAAATTATGGGGAAGTATGTCATTACTTGGATAGTTCAAAGAGCCCTGGGACCCTGGAAAGGGCCAGAGGAAGCACATGGGGTTTGTCTTGCTATTTTTTCACGTTTAGATAGTTGGAAAGCTCCATTACCTTTTCAAAAGACCAGATGCTGTTGTGCAGATTGCCCTTAGCATCCAGAAGTGACTGCTCTCAGACTTCTAAAGTGGAAAAGCATATTTGATCTTATACCATAGACAAGTAATAGTGCTTGGAACGTAGATTATATCTGATACATTTGAGGCAATGAGTTGACCAGTTTAGATGTACAGCATTTTTAAACGGTATAAGGCAGTACTCGAGATTTTAGCATGAAGTTTGTTCATAATTGAGTCATAAGGCATTTGAAATTCTCTTTTATATGTTTGTTTTACCAATCATTAGTCTATAGTAAAGGCACCTTTCAAGAAAAATTGTAATTTGCTTTCAGCTAAATATTTTTTTATTCATTCCATACAGTAACCATATGTAGTAGCACTTTTCATCACTATGACCAACTTCAAAAAATAAAATGAGCCATTTTTGATGTCTAAACAAAGAACTTTAGTTATACTGAATGGAAAATAGACAGTTAATGTCTATTAAACATCAGTGTGTTAAAATATTAGTGATGTGATATGTTAAGGATTTAGTCAACCATATGCCACATTGAATTGCATAAATGATTTAATGAAAAGTTTGAAATTTTAAAAGACCTCAGCAGTTATTTTCCAAAAGAGGAAACAGATGAAATAAGTTAAGAATATAGATAATATTATAGCAGTAAATATCATAATGATGACTAAGAAACATATTTTAAATATAAGTTTGACATTGTCTCATTTTAAGTCATTCTATTATAAGATTAAGTCCTTAGAAAATGATTGCATATTTTATGCCAGTCCAACTCTCCCCCCCTTTTTTTTTTTTAATTTCTGAATTTGTAGATACGGCATTCGCCCTGAAAATGTGATTATATATGGCCAAAGTATAGGGACAGTACCATCTGTGGATCTTGCTGCTCGGTATGAGAGTGCTGCTGTTATTCTTCATTCTCCTTTGACTTCGGGAATGCGAGTTGCTTTTCCTGATACCAAGAAGACCTACTGTTTTGATGCATTCCCAAAGTAAGTATCAATATTCAAAATTGTTTAATTCAAAGAAACTTGAAGAGCATTTTTTTTCATCACTTAAGGTATTCATAATACAATTCATTCAGCCATGAACTTCTATTTCACATATATTACAGAAATTGTTGAAAATAAATTTTTGAAAAGGGGTGGTGGCAGGAGCCCAGTCAGGAGGCTGAAATATTTGAGCGATAGTAATCCTGATGAAAAGAGCTGAGGGCCTTATACCCAGAGTGTGGCAGAGTGGCACTAATTAGTAGTATTAGAGATAAGAGAATGAATTCGAGAAATGAAATTGACAGAACTGTCAGAGTGAATAGAGGATGATAAACAAAAGAGCCTGAATGTAATTCCCAGGGTTCTAACTTGAGCTGTTAATGAATAATGGTACCTTTCAATGAGACAATACTAGACGAGAGGAAGAGTAAAGGGAAAATGAGACATGTGCATGAAAAGTAGTGAATGGCGTTTAATGATAGCTGATTTATAAAAGAAGTGAACTGCAAAAAAGTTCTGTCTTAAATTAACTTGAATAAATATTGCCACCACAAAGTCTGCAGACACAGTTTTATTCAAATTTGAAGGGAGGACTACTACTCCTCAAGACAAGATGAAAGTTCCTCTAGCTCCTCTTCATAATTGGAAAAAACTGCTGGCCCGTTTTTTTCAAAGGGAGAAGGCAAGAAGTGGGAAGCTGGCAAATTTCAGTCTGTCGTCTTTTCCCCAATTGGCAGCTATACAAAGAATTTTTTGTGAATGATAGATGAGCCAAAGGCCAGAGTCATCACTTGCTTTTTTATAAAACAAGGGTCATTTCAAAAGCAAATTTTTTCATTATTAGCCAGTAAGGGATCACTTTTCTAGGGAAGCTGATGGTGAGAGCATATGATTAGGCTGTGGGGGGTTTTTTGTTTTTACATAAATTTGGGGTTTTTGTTTTAGATAATGGTATATTGGAAGATATGTGCATTATACTGCTTCTGTGAAAAATAAAAATGATAGAGGGAGTATTTGGGGAATGCTTTATCTCTGTCCAGCTCCCTCTTTCATTTCTGCTACACCAACAAAGAGAGTAACCGCAAACTGTTTGAAAGAGAATATAAATTTGTTATAATTCCTTTACTATTGAACATTTGATACCAAATAATATACCAAAGCATTTTTCCTTACCAAGTGCAGCCTTGAATTATTTCATAGATTTCCTTTTTCAAGATTGTATCCTCATTTTATAACACCTTTCTCTCTTTGGGAAGTTGTTTTTTTTTTAAGCATTAAAATTTGTAAGGTCTCTTTGTATAGTTTATATCTCCTTCAAGTTGCCTTTTTTTTTTTTTAAAAAAAGATTTTATTTTATTTATTTGACAGAGATAGAGACAGCCAGCGAGAGAGGGAACACAAGCAGGGGGAGTGGGAGAGGAAGAAGCAGGCTCACAACGAAAGAGCCTGATGTGGGGCTCGATCCCAGAACGCCGGGATCACACCCTGAGCTGAAGGCAGACGCTTAACCTCTGTGCCACCCAGGCGCCCCCTCAAGTTGCCTTTTTAAAATTGTTTTGATCTCTCTCTAATATTTAAAGTATTCTCTGATGTCTGATGATAATTCTTGGTTGT